>NW_024503679.1:1317564-1503659 GCF_017590055.1 Onychostruthus taczanowskii | reverse complement strand
CCCGAGGGACCCCGCGGGGCGGCGGCCGGGGGTCGCGGCTCCCCCCGGGTGTGGCGAGGGGAAGCGGGGCGGGTTCGGGGCGCTGGGCTGGGGCTGCCCGGCGGGGCGGAACGGCGAGGCTGGAGTCGGGGGAACGCGGCCGCCCGAGCCGAGGGGCTGTCCCGGGAGTGCGGGGCAGGGACCTGCCGGGGAGGAGCGGGAGGTGCCTTGGGAACTGCTGAACCTGGTGGTGTTCCCAGTCTAAGGGAGCGAAGTGCGCTGTGGAAGTGGAGGTGTATCAGCAACTTATTTGTGTGAAGAAGTTATCTATCCCCCCTACGTCTGGGAAGTATTTCCATATGCTGTTTGGCACACTGTGGAGCTCTAAGGGTTGGGGTTTGTTGTCCTATCCAAATCATGGAATCGGGATGGTTTGGGTTGGAAAGATCTGAAAGGTCATTTCATTCCACCCCCTGCCATGGGCAGGGACACCTTTCACTAGACCACCTTTCACCTTTTCACAAACCACGTCCAGGCTGGCCTTGGACACTTCCAGGGATGGGGCAGCCTCTGCTGCCTCAGGAGGGTGACATCTTCCCTTCCAAATGTTTCACTGCTACCAACAGTCCCCTTTAGCCTTTCTCGACAGTGACTTCTCTGTACCTGGGAAGTCTTCTGAGCAGAGTCCAAGCTCTGTTGAGCTGCCTCCCTGCCTGACTTCGTGTGACATTTTCTACCTCACTCATTTCTGGGCTCACTGTGACCTGCTTGAAGTCCCACTGTCGCGGGTGTGACCTCAGACTTGACTGGTTTTCTTTACTAGTGACCTAATGCCTGTCCGCTTGTGCAGCCACTCCCCAAGTTCTTCAGGACCTGCCTTTTCCTTCTCTCAGCTCCTCAGCTGCTGGCTGTGATTTACCCAGATAAACCATCTTCACATCCCTGGTTCAGTGCTGTGTTGGTAACTCAGTCTCTCTTGGGAGAGGATGATGGGTGAACTGGGAATCACGAGCTTTGTTTCTGTTGAGAAGCTCATATCAAATATTAGCAGCATTTTCCCACAGACACATTCCAAAAAAACACAAAGAGTGCCTTTGAATTACGAGTTTGTAGAGATTCAGGCTGCAAAATTCCTCAGTGCTTGCCAGTGGCTCAAGTTGTAGAAGTGCCACCTGGGTGGTGAGGAGTTACTGATGAGAGAGTTTGGTTTCATGGCATTGCTGTCGTAGAGAGATGCACACACTGGTTATTTCCACCAGAAGCTGGGCTCACACTGGAGCTCTTGGAGTCAGGGATGAGCTGGAGGTGCTGCCAGTGAGAAATACCAGCAGGAGTTCTTGTTCAGGGAAGGTGACCGCTGGCAAGGTGTGACCCGATAAGAAAAGAATTTAAATATCATGGTGTGTAATAAAAAAAAACATTATTAGTAAAAAAACATGCAGATGTACTTAGGAAGAGTGGAGGATGGAGGCAAGAGGTGCCAGGGAAATCTCAGTTTCCATGTCGAAGGTCTGGCCGCCGGTGTAGCGGCACCCCGGCACCGCTGATGCTCCAGCCTTTTGGCAAAAATCTCGCTGACTCCAGTGAAATTTTAGACTATTGGCCTGATAAAATCAGGGCTTTATGCTCACACTCTGCGTAAGCACCTAAGCTTTTTTCAGATACAAGTGTTTCTTGAAAGAGTTCCTGCCCTGAAATCACTTTTTCTGGACTGGGCTGGTGCCTTTTTTATTCTTTAGGAGCTGTTGGGAGGTGAGGAAGAGGAGTCTCATCTCTCTGCTTTCCTCTGCAAGTCTATGGCTGTGTTTTCAACTGCTGGGCAAAAATCCTCGTTCTTTAGGAGCTGTTGGGAGGTGAGGAAGAGGAGTCTCATCTCTCTGCTTTCCTCTGCAAGTCTGTGGCTGTGTGTTTTCAACTGCTGGGCAAAAGTCCTCACAAGTTTGGGCTCCTTGCTGTGTTTTGTGTAAGTTCTGTTTTCTGGACATGAGGGCTGGAAACTCGCATCAGAGTCTCACAATGAATTTATCTGGGACATACCTGCCTGTGTTTATGCCAGAGTTGCTTCCTATAAATCAGTTCTTCTCTCCATTGGTGCTTTCAAAAAGCTAGGCCCAGCTGTTGGCTCCTTATTTTCAAACCACAGTCACTCTTTTCCATGTCCTCTGTTGCTCTCTTCCCTGCATGTGTTTGCTCAAAGCTAATCTCTGAGGCAAGCAGGGCAGAGAATGGCAGGGGAGGGCTCTGGGATGCTGTGCCATGCCATGGAGAATTCCTTTCTGCTGGTATCCTTCATGGCTGACACAGGTTGGTGGCTCACGGGTCATGGCAACAAGCTGATATTCTGTCTGTCTTTCTTTTTCCTTGGATTAAAGAGCTTTGCAGTTCATAGTAGTGGTTTTATTTGTGAAGTCTGAAGTGTGTGGCCTTGCCTGATTCCAGCCCATCTATCTTGCTCTTCCATAAGAGTTTTCATGCTGTTCCAGTATTGGCACCAACTTGGTTTGCTGTGCTGGAGTCACCAATGGAAAATATTCAGGCAGGTTCAGAACTCCACTCTGAGGGGAATTGTGAGCTGGGCAAGATCCTAAGTCCATCCTAGTCCACAGCCACTTGCTGCTTTCCCTGCCCTGACACTGCTCCCTTTTCCAGCTCTTAGGAAGCAATCAGCCGCTGTGTATTTTCAGGTTAACAGATGAAATCCTGTGTAATGCCTTAAAAAGTGCTACCAGATGAGACCAGGAATCCATCTGGCCTGCTATCCTGCTCACTGGTAACCAGGAGCAGATGCTTGGGAGGGGAGAACACAAACACAGCAGATCTAATCCAGGGAAATAGTGCTTTATTTTTCTCTCTCCAGCAGTTCATGACCTCCCTGAGCCAGGTGTTGGATTTAGGAACCTTCACACTTCTCTTCATGATATTCATGATTTTAGGAAAATATTTTTCCATTCCTGGTAGTCCCTTGGCTGAAATGTCCTTATGTATTTAAACTTTCTGTGGCTCTTCTTGTGTTTCATGTCATTGCCAGCTCTGCTCCAGCCTCCTTGAGACAGGTAAGGCAGGAGGGGTGGGGCACAGGACAATGGAGGACATTGACAGAGGTGCTGGGTTATATTTATGGTATAGATACCTCTCTATAGGTATTTTCGAGGTATTTTATCCTATATTATCATCTCTGTAATTACAAATTTTGTGCTTGTTCATTAGTGATCTTAAAACCATGGAGCCATGGTTTTTGGTGGAATGTTCTGCTGTAGCCCTGCTTCCTAGGGCTGGCTTGAGTTCAGTCTGTCGTGTCTCCTGAAGTTGGTTTTAGGGTGGTTGTTCCTGATGTGCTGTTCTGTGAATTGTATCACCCACTCATATCACGAGATTTTACTGCAATTCCTTGGAGTCATTGCTCTTATTTACTTCTCATCCTGAATTATTCAGAGTAGCAAATGTTGTCATCTTAGTAACACAGCTCAGTGTAAAGCAGAATCCTTTGGTGAGTCCCTTCTGCTGCAGAATGGACCAGTGATACATTCTTCCCCCTTCTTTACCAGTTATTTATGTACATGAAGGATTTTTCCTTTTATCCTGTAGTTTTTCTCTCCAGAGAGCTTTGATGGATTCTGCCATGTAGTATTCTTGCTTTTTTCAATGGAGTACATCAGCTGATTTTCCCTTGATGTGCTCTGTCCACTGCAAAAGGAAGGAGAAGGGGAAAAAAGACAACAGCCCCTGACTCCTGAGACATGGCTTCACTTTGTACAATATAATTAGCCCTGCAGCAAGTTAGGCTGGTCTTTAGGCCAGCTCTGGTTTGCCCATGGCTGCCTGGGCTGGGGTTGCCCAGTCACTGCTGAGTGGTTCTGTGAAAGCTGGGCCAAGAGACTTCCAGGTACCTTTTAACCAAGGGCTCTTCCCCATCTCCTCCTGTGTGACTCTGGGGTAAAGTGAGGCTGTTGCTGTCACCTACCTCATCATCACCAAAAGATTTCTGGGGTCAAGCAGGGAGAGAGGAGATGGCCAAGCTCAACAGAATGTGTATAAAACATAATATTATTTTTTGGGAGATGTCGTCTGATGATTGATGAACACAATAATGGATCATGTGGCTTCTAACCTTTTTTTCCTTACTAAAAGGTTGTAAATTTAGATTTTGTTTCCTTCTTGGACATTTAGCCTTGTTCTACAGATGGGTTGGCTTTGATTGCTTGGTCAGATCACACTGTAGGGCTCACACCAATATTCCAACTGCTGTCCAAGGTGAATTAGTTTAGATGAGATGTGAAGATGAAATTTTTCTCTGTGAGGGTGGGCAGGCCCTGGCACAGGTGGCCCAGAGAAGCTGTGGCTGCCCCATCCCTGGAAGTGTCCAAGGCCAGGCTGGATGGGATTTGGGTCACCCTGGGATTGTGGAAAGTGTCCCTGCCTGTGGCAGGGGGTGGAATGGGGTGAGCTTTAAGGTCCCTTCCCATCCAAACATTCTATGGTTCTATGAGTTGCTGCTTCTCTCATCCACTCCTGGGGAGGAATCACTTTTTGCTGTTTAAGAACTTGGTCCTGGTGTCACACACTGACCTGGCATTTGCTCTGGTGACATGGGGGGACGTGGGGCCTGGTTAACACTGTGTGTCCTGCTGTGCAGCCCACTGGTGACAGTGTGACAGCTGCTGCCGCAGTGTCTGAGGCTCTGCTTTTCTGGTTTAAACTTGTAATTCTGATTTACAGGGGATTTCTTGTTGACACAAAAAACTTGAGGTGCTCAAATGGTGGTATCAGCTTAGGTCCTCTAAATGTTTGCTTAGTCCTTGTGTTTTTTTAATGTCTGGTGCCTTCTCTACTCTCCACCGTGTCTTGAATGAACTTGCTCTGTCCACTTGAAAACCAGACATTTGAGTTTTTCCATCATACTTTTAGACCTGCAGCATTTGTGAGGAAACACTCCTGACCCTTGTTTTTGTCTTTCCATCTGACTTGCACTGTGTTGATTTTTTTTCTAACTGTGGATTTTCACATGGCTAATTCCTGTCCTATCTGTAGGAGTTCTTGAGGAGATGAGGCTCTTATGAATCACCTTCTTTCCCCCCAAAGATGCATCTTCCTCAAATATACTCTTTTCTGGATCTGCTGGCTTTCTCTACTCTTCTGCAGTGTGAGAGGAACCTTTGATTTTGATTGCAGGGGCTGCTGTCGTGGTGCTGTTTTGATCCTTTCAGTCCTTGTTCTTTTACAGGCTTCCAGTTGCCCCAAAACCTTCTCAGATCCTAATGAATCCAGGCCTGAGTGTGGGATCCATTCTTTAAGATGCTGTCACACAGCTGTTGCTCACTGCCTTCCTATTCTCAGCCTGAATTTTGCCTCTGGACACTTCCCTCCTCTTTTGCTGGCTGTACCCTTGCAGACAAGAGCCTGGAGTGCCAGGACAAGGGGGAATGGCTTCCCACTGCCAGAGGATGGGGTTGTATGGGTTACTGGGGAGAAATTCCTCCCTGTGAGGGTGGGCAGGCCCTGGCACATGTTGCCCAGGGAAGCTGTGGCTGCCCCACCCATGGAAGTGTGCAAGGTCAGGTTGGATGGGACTTGGAGCAACCTGGGACAGTGGGAGGTGTCCCTGCCCATGACAGGGGGATGGAATGGGATAGGCTTTAAGATCCTCCCAACCCATTCTGGGATTCTGTGAAGTGGTAAAATCTCAACATTTTTGTACGTACTTCATCTCTATGTTCCACATTGACACCCCCCAGCCCCCGACCTTTTTTTTTTTCACTTGAGGGAGGAGATATTTGAATTCCTTGTTAAATGGCCCATTTAATTTCTGGTTCATCAGACTCTCCCTACCTTTTAAGCAATCCCCTTTTTCCTAGAAATTGGCAAAAGCAGCAGTGAAACTCACGAGGGGTGAAATTACCATTTTCTCCTGGCTTTTCGGATGTTCTTCCTTCTTGTCAGATCCATTTGGAGCAGCCCATCTCCTGCAATGGATAGGTGTCTCTTTTACCTGTCTGAATCTTCTGCTTTGCTTTGCTCGTCTTTGAGCAAATCTCCTCAGGAGAACAGCTTAATAGCCTGAAAAGCTGACAGTGATTCCACCTTCAAGATCAGCCTGACAATTTCTGTGTTGTGGAAGACAATTGAATAGCTTGGATTTGCTACTCTGAGCATTTAATGCAGGAATTGGGGATATTCACCAGGGAGATGGGAAAATTGTTTTCCTGTCTGCCTCTGCTCCCCTGCTCCTTTTTTTTTTTCCTTCTTATGGTTATATTATGACATTCCTTTAGGCTGGGAATATTGTGGCTGTTTACAAAGATGTGGAGGTTTTTCTGCAGTCCCAAATCTTTTTCCTGAGGTCATCCTGTCTCTCTAGCTCACTTAGATGAGTTGGCCATGTTGTGTGGGGTGCATTAGAGGAGGCCACATCATTTATTAAATATCCTGAGTAGCTGCTGTCCTATATACATGTTTTAATGTCTAGTGATAAAGCCTGGGGAGTTCATGCAGTTTGTACTGAGGTTAAAATAACTGAAATACCTGCTTCCTATAGAGCTACTCCTTTTTCCCAGCCCACAAGGAATCGCTGTTCATCAGTGCCAAAGGTAGTTACATCAAGTTGTAGGAGAAACCTATTTGAACGCTGTGAAACCAACCTGTCCGATGTGTTTCCTGGAGCTATTTACTTTATGTTAGAAAAGATGCTCTCTTCCATCTTACTGATTTGCTGCAGAGCTCAGTTCATGATTTAACCTCTGCCATGCCCTGGGCTGATCCCCCAGTGTGGGCAGCAGGACAGGGGTGGGAGGATTCTGTCTCTCTGCCCTGCTCAGGTGAGACCCCACCTGCAGAGCTCCCTCCAGCTTTGGGATCCAGCATCAGAAGGATGTGGAGCTGCTGGAGCCAGTCCAGAGGAGGCCAAGGGCTCTGAGGGCTGGAGTCCTTCTGCTCTGGAGCCAGGCTGGGAGAGCTGGGGGTGCTCGTCTGGAGAGGAGAAGGCTCCAGGGAAATCTCAGAGCACCTGCCAGTGCCTAAAGAGGCTCCAAGAGAACTGAAGAGGGAGTTGGGACAAGGGCCTGGAGTGCCAGGTCGAGGCAGAATGGTTTCCCACTGCCAGAGGGCAGGGTTAGCTTTGATATTGGGAAGAAATTCTTCTCTGTGAGGGTGGTGAGGCCCTGGCACAGGTAAAATCTTGTTTGTAGAAATAAGCCAAACTCAGTGTTCCTTTGTTTTGCACATTCATTTCTGAGTTACAAGTCAGAGGATAGATTCAGATAATTTCAGCTGTCATCCTTCACATAAATGGAGGGCTCACAACAGGGAAAATTAACACAGGAAATCTGTCTGCATCTGTCTAGTCTTATGCTCAGCAAGGAGGGGTACATAAATTGACTCATTGACTTGTTCAGGTTGGCATCATCTTTAAGATCATTGAGCCCAGCCATTAACGTTACTTCTCATGTCTAAAATTCTTTAGGTGGATTTTGGAAGAGTAGCAGTTTGAAGTCTCTCAGACTTGCTGGATCTCCAAGTTTTCATTCCTCATCACTCAAAATTCCTTCTGCATCTGACTGCTGTTTGTTTGGGTCCATTACAACAAATGAAAGGCAGTTATCTAAAATACAGCTTTAATATCATTCATTGAAGGTGGCAGTTCTGGCAAGTCACGGAGGAGTTTGACTCTTCTCAGGGTTGGAACAACCTGCTTCATTGTGCACCAATCCCATCCTGCCCAATCTTGGCCGTCCTTAGTTACCTTGTAACTGTCTTCCTTTGTAATGCACAAGGCCAGTTTAGTTTCTGCAGCTTATTTTTATTTCCTAGATCTTAAAAGAACAAGTTTCAATGAGCAAATGAAACTTAAGAACCTTTAACATCTTATTTTAATGAAGCAGAGGCCACAGGCTTTGTAGTTGTCTCTTTTCAAGTCCGGGTTAGACTTCAAAGGTCTCGCCTTCAGGAGTTTCATGCCAACTCATTCTTGGTGTCACTTTTTGGCAGGTCACAGCACTCTGGTTTGTGCTGGGGGAAGGTACTGGGGAGCTTTAAGTAACTTCTTAGATGGAAATAAACGCTTCCAAAATACCTGCTGTGTGTCATTCCTCCAGGTGGTGAGGTTCTTGAAAGCGTTCAAGGCCATGTTGGATGGGGCTTGGAGCAGCCTAGTCTAGTGGAAGGTGTCTCTGCCCATGGCAGGTGGTCTTTAATGTCCATTCCAACTCAAATCAGTCTTCCCCACCCTGAATAATTTTCACTCCCTGGTTGCTCTCTCATTTTTCTAGCCCACGGCCTCCCTCAGCTGGCTTACCTTCATTGCTGGGTCGAATACGTTGGAGGCCCTCGGGTTCTCCAAATGATCATCCTGCAGCTGACATCAGGCCTGTAGCCACTTTGGCATCTGATACTGCTTCCCAGCTGTCCTTTCCTTGGAAAGGTTTTGACCAGTTTCCCATTTTGAAGCAGCTCTGTGCGGTGTTGGCAGCACTGAGGCTTCAGTGTGACTTGTGATAGATGCAATGCCAGTGAGGTAAATCATCTCTGGGGGAATATCTCTGCTCAGATCCCTGGTATTCTGTGATTAAAATCCAAGGCTGGTATTAGGCTCCAGCACAATTCACAGCTCTCTGGTTTCGTTTGGATTTGCCTGGCACAGTGCTGGTACTTGGTAGTTTTTATCCCTTCTAAGTGTTAGGAATTACTGGGCATGCCAGAATACCTTTGCCTGTCATGGCCCATGACTGGGAGTGGGATGTTTTGGAGTCACTTGTTCTGTTCTTCCTTTTAGGAGACAGTGTGATTGGAGTTGGGGGTTTGGGGGGAACTTGGCTGCTGTGCTGATAGCTGCAGGTTTTGGCTGGGGGACCTAGGGGTCATGGCATCCTCCTGGCTGGGGCCTCTGCAAGGACAGGTTTGGTAAGAGCAGTGATGTGCAGGGTGGCTTGTTGGATGTTCAGGTGGCCTTCTGTTTCACCATTAGGGGCATTAGGGGATGGAGCGTGACTTCCAGATGCTTTTGGACCACATACACTCAACAAGTAATGTGAGAAACCTTGTGCCAGGTTGGGCTTGGTGTAGTCAGCTTAGTAATCCTGGCTTTGCATGCTTGAGCTAATGCTCCTGTTTGAGTTTCTGGCATGAAAATAGGTTCTTGAGCATCTCTGAAGGCCTGTAGGGCTGAGGCAGATAGTTCAGAAATTCTGCAGTGGTATCTTGAAACCAGATTCTTTAACTTGCTTTTTCCTATGGGTAGATTCTTGCACTGATCCTGGACATCAAACCTCAGCTGACTGCTGTGATCCTTCCTGGGCTCATGGCTGGTACTGATCTTAAGACCTAACACAGTTGAAGGAACTGAGTCACCCCTGCCTCTTGGACTTGGAAAATTATTAAATGTTTGACAAAACTGTTGGCTGATACACTTTTTGGTAAACTGGGGCTTGTCTTCACAAACTGTTCAATCAGCCTCTGCTAACATTTACAGAAGCTTGGAATAATCCCCGAGTTCTTGTCTATCCTCTTGTGTAGCTGTTAGAACTGTAGTGTGAGGTGAGGTAGAGGAGGAAATGTGCTTGCTAAGGAGGTGTTCTGAAATATATCTGTGCTGAAACCCCATCTGTTAAATCTTCTTGAGCTCCTCCTGCTCACTCTGAATGTAGTAGTTCCAAGCAAACCAGCCCTAACAGGATGGTGGTGTCCCAGTGCCGAGTTTGTGGGGTACTCAGAGACAGCTTCTCTTTGATGGATTGGGACTGGGCTCCTCATTAATAGCTTCAAGATCATTTGCAATTAAATAGAGTCAAGTCTTCCATGGGATTTACCCTAGGAACAGTGCTCCACACCAGTATCCGAGCTTCCCATAACTAACAGACTTGCCTGAGGCACAGGTGGCTAAATTTAGTCTTCCAGTGAGCTTGGTATGACCTTGTGCTGCAAGGACTTTCTACTTGTATCTCTCTCAACATGAAAACACTGTTTTTGTGTGGTGGACAGAGCTTCGAGGCTCGAGGATGCCAAAGAGCTTTTTATGTTTGTCATTGGCCAACGCTTCCAGTGTGGCTGTTGGCAGGAATTAATTTGGGATCTGAATGCAGTGCAAAGGTTCACAAGTGATCTACTGGTACAAAGCCATCCTCACCAGTGGGTATTAAGGCTTCAAAGGAGACAGACACGATGTGGTGGGTAGAGCAGATTGCTTGGTAATAGGCATTTCTAATTGACAGCTACGCTGAAGATTAGGGCTAGAAAGCGGAAGTTGAATCAAAGCAGCTTCATGCAGATGCAACTTCCGAACTGTGGGAAATGTAATATTTGCCTTCAAGGTAACATGAGGCTTATCTGTGCAAAATAGCTCTTTACTTCAGCTTCTGGGAGAAGTTTGTAGTATGTGTGAGATGGTGCACAGAGGTGGCCGGTTCTGGCGTGTGCTCCCTTGCGTGGGGTTGCCTCCTTGTGTGAAGTGAGACTTATCCTCCATGTTCAACTTCAGCAACTTCTCGTTGAAGCTGTTTCTAATTAAATATGTAATTCAACCTACGAGCATAATGAAGAAGATGCCTTCAATTGTACTCAGTATTTCTGGAGCTCTTCTGCCATCCTCCAGAAATGCCAGACTCCTCAGAAGCTGGCAGCATGCTGCCAGCTGAATGGGAAAAGTTGCTGGGAAGTTGAACGGGATTTTTGGTGTCTGCCATGGTGTTCATACTGAGTAATGTGGACTTTTTGCCTTGTGAAAGAAACTCTTTTGCAGGTGAGTGGGCAAATCCTTTTTGGTTGGCATGGGCACAGCTTGGAGCCGCTGGGATTCATCTCTCTGGCATTGATCTGGCTGTTGGCACACTGGTTTCTTGCTTGCTACGGATAGTACACATTGTTTTATTTTTTTGGAAGGCTGAAATATTAATCTGATTAAGGATTAGGGTTGTTGAGTAATACACTGAGTAAATTGCAGTGGGTGAGTGTGTGACTACTCCTATTGTGTTGTGCATTTCTCATCATTGCATCTTCACCAGGGTTGGAAAACATATGGACAGAGAAAGTGGAGTTGAAGGTGAATGAGAAACTGCCTCTCCTGCGCAGTCTGAAATGCCTGAGACTCTTGGGATTGAGAGGATTTCTTTAAAAGGCAGGCAGCAAACTTCTGAATGTGGCTCTGGGGCTGTGTAGAAGCTGTTGGTTTGGAAGTTGGGCTAACAAAAAAAGTGATGGGACAAAGGACAAACCCAGGATCAGCATGTCCATAAAATGAATGCTGGTAGGACTGGGCAGTTGTGTCCATGCCAACATCTGTAATCCAGCAGTGGCAGATCCTGGGCAGACTGCAGAAGTTTGCTGCTCCCTGGATCATCCTCAGTTGTCATGGACAGAACTGACACAAGTGTTCTACTATTAATTCCACCTTTATGAACCTCCTGCTTTTCCAGAATCCTGGGGCAGCATGAGGAGGTGGTATTTCTGAAGAGCTCTGGAGGATACCTTAGGGATTCTTACAGGAGGGGAAATCTCCAGCTGTTTCCAGGATACTGGCCATATCTGCAGGCCTCCCATGCTGTGCTGTTCAAAGAAGATTTGCTGTACAATGTACCGAGGCTTATGAGTAAAAGCATTCCAGGGAGGATAGATAGAAATGGAAAGGAGGGAAATAAAATTAGAAATTAGGAATGAAGCAAGGAATTGAACGTAAAGTTCTTGGTCCCTTTAAAAGGGAAAAATTACTGAAATTCCATCTTTCTATGCAGAAAGTGGGAGGAGGTGATCATAATGCCTCTCTTCAGCTTTCCCAGTGTGGGATCCAGCAGGCAGCTGGGCTGGCAATCAGCTGATGGCCCAGAATGGGGCAGGGATAGCCAAGAGTGAAGCAGCACAAGTTAATGTCCTAGTCCTACTGTGTGTCATACTAATTACACGTGGTGTATATATGTGTGTGTGTGTGTGTGTATATATATATATATATATATATATCGGGTGATCCCAGTATGTCCCTGGGGCTCTTTCCCTTGTGTTCATGTCATGGCTGAGCAACTGTGGGTTTCTTTTTTAACTTCCTAATTTGTGCCTGCTAAAATTCTAGTTTTAATCAGACATTGACCTATAAACTAGTAATTTTAAGCATGGATGAGGAGCCATTAATGTAGTTTCATACCTAAACATGAGACTTGGTGTTTCAATACTTTCCCTGGGATTGAAACATCCTATTGTGGAATGTTCACAGCTTGAAGTATTTTTTGTTACCTCTGCAGAGGTACCTGCTGTGCTCAAAAGGGGAACTTTTGTCCTGCCTTTCCCATATACTGCTTGTCAAACCTGTTCCTGAACTGCCCCAAGTTTCTGCCCTGAGTCTGCCCTAAGAACTCTGGCACAGAGTTCTCCAGGTATTGTTGGGTTGGTTTTCTCCTGTTGCTGTAATGAGTTAGACTTGCTCAGCAGTGGGTGTGATAAGGGGAGAAACCACTGGGGTTCCTGCAGCTCCTTGGTTACTCCACAGTACAGAGAGCACCTGTGGGTTTTCCTTCAGAGGTGCTGTTTCATCCTGGTGTCAGTTCTAGGCTGTAGGCGTCTCCCCAACTTTTGGGGCACATCTGGATTGTTGTGGGGTTCACACATGGAGGAGGAGAACCAGAAACAGCAAAAAACCTGAGGTCTCCTAAGGATTTGTTTAGCAGCAGCAGAGGCCCTGAGTAATGGAGACTACTCAGCTTAATTTAGTGTTGCTCCTTTTCTTTAGTGAGCCATGGTGTCACCTGAGCATGTGATGAGCTCTCTGAATCTCTCAAGTAAGGAAACAGGATCTTAAATATCTGCATTTGTGTTCCTGGCTTGTGCTTAGGTCTGAAGAGGGCTATGAGCTGAGCTGGCTGTTTGAAAGAGCATTAAATCAAGAGTCTGTTAATGATTGAGTAACCCCATGTAGTAGGGGGGAATGTGGAGCAAATCATCATTGCTGTGCAGGTTGGGAGCTGCGAGTGCTCCAGCAGCTCTGTTATCCTTTCTTCAAAAGGATGTGAAGAACTGAAGCAGCTCATCTTCAGATGTGAATCAAAGGGATCTTGCAAGAAAATTCCTTAGACTAGAGGGGATTTTTTATTTTTTTTAAGTATTACTGCATGATGGTCTGGGTTGAGATTGACACCTGGAGCATGAACTTGGCCATGTCTGACAGCAAATGCCATTTAGTATGACTTTAAACTTAGGAGGGCTTTATTCCTCTTCCCAGAGACACTGGGAGTGGTGACATTTCTTGTGCAGACGACAGAATGATTCACGTAACCCATAAAGGGATCCTTGGAAAAGAAGAAAATAATAATAATCATAATAATACAAAATATGAGCAAAGTGCAATGTGATAATGGTAATAGAGAGTGTGTGGGCTATATACTGTGTGCTTCAGAGGGAGTGTAAGGTGAGTGAGTGCTATGTAGAGGCACTTGGGGCAGATTGTGATCAGAGTCTTCCTCAAAGCCTTTTTCCGTAAGATAGTGAGAGTTCAAAATCCCACTTTTAAATATTTTTCTTAACTCAGTGTTTAGTCAAGGTGGATGCTCTGTTTTGTCCCTTCTCTGTGAACTCAGGGCACCCAGACCCTTACTGGGTGCTGTCATGGGGTACCCTCTGTTCTTGCTGCAGGGGAAGCCAAAAGGGAAAAACTCCATTTCTTTGCAGTAAAAAAAGAATAAAAAGCAGATGTTTCGTATTAAGATATGTGCTTGTATTTCCCTGAGCCACACACTCTCCTTCTTCCAGACCACTGTTCCTTGCACAGTATCTGCAGCTGCTGCAGGGGGAAAGGTTAAATCATCTCAAAGTGAAAAGTAAAATACTCCTTGGGTGGGCTTTCCCTGTTTGAGTTTCAGGCTCTGGAAGCTGTACCAGGCAGGTCAGGGTTTGGGAGCAGAGGCTCATGTTGAAAGGATAAATTAGAGTTCTCTTCCTGAGCGTCCTCAGCTGAGCTGTCACATCTCTGTGCTCCCAGGCTGAGGTGTCACCAAACCACATCACATGGAATGATTGCTGCTGGAAGCACGCAGTGCAGCTCCATGCTGGGAGTACCTCAGGTATAGTCAGGGAAAACATATCATGAAATTTCATTTAGAATAAGCAGGCCTCTGTTCCTGATGAGTTAAAAGATTTTAAAGAATCTTGTTCCATGATATTCCTCTGTTGCAAGTAGACTCTACCTGGAGCTGCCTTCATGTTTTCTCTGAATTTTTTTATTCTTGCATTATTTGAGGCACTGTTCTGTTCCCTTTGATCACAAAGATGGTTAGCATCAGTTTTGAAGCCTTCAATATTTTGCTGTTAATGAAGTGTAGGCCCCTATTATGTGTTAGGGACAGGCAGCTTACTGGAAATATCAAACCTTCATGTGCTGGGATGGCATGAGGTAACTCAAAAAATACTTGCTGTTTTCGTTTTGTAAATACAGAATTGAGTTCTAGACCTGTTTGCAGCATTTCCTTGCTGTGTTGGAGGTATGCAGGCTGCTCCTGAGTTAAGGGAATTGGGAGAGAGATGTTTTGTAAGCCACAGGTTTGTATAATTTTATTTTTTTACCTTGGTGTGAGCTGATAAAGGCTGTTCTGAGCAGTGCCCAAGTACAGTGTGGGATAAAGGCTGACTGTCTTTTTCTTCAGCTGAGCAGAAGGAATGTAGATATCACCTTTGGGGTGTATTCAGGGAGGAATTTGCAAATCACTGAGTCCAAGCAGGAGCTTTGCTTAAAGTGCAGTCATGAAGGCATTCATCTTTTTGTCCAACTCTTCCTCAGGCATTGAATGTGTTTGATTTTGGCAAAAAGGCAGCAAAATCTACTCAGCAACGTATGACTTTTCCCCTTTTGACCCTGCTACATTCCATGTTTTGAGGGCAGACAGCCTTAACGTGTCATTGAGGTCCTTTCTGCTTCAGTGCTGCTCTGCTGGTTTGGATATCTGCTGATAATCAGCAGATGATGTCACTGATTTATTCGCAGCAAAATGCTGTTTATTGAGTCCGTGCAGTCAAAGTTCATGTCTGTTCCTGTTCTGCCAAGAGGGTTATGCAGAGCTGTCTGACACTCAGGGGTCAGCAGGGGGTAAGTCAGCTCTCGAAACCATCAGGGGTGCGTGTGGCAGGACAGTCCCTCCTGGAGCCATGAGGTCCAGAGAGGGTGAAATGGAGATGACAGGAGGCGAGTTCAGATGTTGTTCAGGTAGCCAGGGACTGCTGTGGCTACAAAAACTTTGTGTGAGTCTGGAGAAGAGCTGGACACACTCACTAAGAGACTGCACTGAGTGTTCTTGATAGAACTGCAGAATGGCCTGAGTTGGAAGGGACCCACACGGACCAGCAAGTCCAGCTCCTCACCTTGACAGGACAGCCCTAGCAATCACACCCAGAACACTCAGATGCCCAAACTGACTTGGGGAGGCCCAGAAATACAAACCACTGGAAGTGAAAATGCATAGTATTCTTATTCATTCCTTCCCTTCCCAAACATGTGTGCATGGTGCTCTTCCAAAGGGGAGGTCAAGCTAGCTGTGCCCTATTCTTTGGTTCACCTCTTTGCTTCTTGGAGGATGTGACATGAGGTCTGAATTGGATCATCAAATCCAACTTCTGGTGCTGCACAGACACCCCAGCAATCCCACCCTGTGCCTGAGGGCTGTCCAAAAGGTCCTTGAGCTGTGGGAGCCTTGGGGCCGTGACCATTCCCTGAGGAGCCCGGGCAGTGCTCAGCACCCTCTGGGGGAAGAACCTTTTCCTAATATCCAACCTAACCCTCCCCTGACACAGCTCCAGCTTCATCTCTTTGTTGTTTATGCTGAAGCTGTCTGGCAGAGTTGAGGTGTCCTGAAGAGGCTTTACCACACACCAGAACAGCAGAGACCTTGTCTTTTTCCTTATGAATGTGGAATGCTTTGATTGAGAGTCTGCTCATGTGGACCCCCACTGATCCAGGACTGATGGGTTGATTTTCAGATAAGTCACTTGTTTCTGGAGAATTACACATTCTGGGCACTGCTAAGCCAGGTTCTCATGGTCTGAGCTCAGCGCAAGGGCTGGAGCATCATGTTGGCTCTTGAGGTTGTGTTCCATCATCTAATGCTGCTGGGAGCTGTTGTACCTTTTCTGCTGTGCTCGATGGTGTGAGCACTTTGGAGTAGGGCAGTGTCCGTTAGGCTGGAATTTGAATATTGTTCTTGTGCTTTAATTTGGGAAGAGTACAAACACCTCGAGCCTAAAGATGAGAAGCTTTTTCAAAGTGCTACCCAGAGTTTTGTGCTGCTGACTGGTAATGAAATAATAATGAGCTGAAGTACGAAAAATCCAAAATCTGTCTGTGTACCAGCTTTCTGAGAGAACTATGGAGAATTGGATTTGTAGAGTCACCTTCCCTGCTGTAGCAGGAGCCATGTCTTCCTTGAGGAGCCAAAAAGTGGCTGTGCTGTATCACCTTGGAAGCACTATGCCACAGAAATCCCTCCTCCTGGTTCAAGCTAGCAAGTATTTCCCTGGCCCCTGGAGGAGATGAAAGACCTGGTTGTGTACTCTAGGTAGCAAATGCTAGCTTTTCACACGATGCCCTCAAGGATGTTGGTTTTTACTCTGGAACTGAAACAAACTTCTTGTCTGCTCCTTGCTTTGAAAAGTAATGTGGAAAATAACAGCAAGGCTTAAAGCTTCTGGTGGAGCTCTTCTCTCTCACACTGACAGTTCAAAGAGTTTTTGGGGGTCTTTGTGGGTTCTCCAGCCAGTGTGGTGGTGTTTCTGTGATTCTGTGGTGTTCAGATAATGGTTTAGGTTGAATGGGCCCTCAAAGCTCATCTCGTTCTGACCCTACCGCGGGCAGGGACACCTTCCACTAGACCAGAGCCCTGTCCAACCTGGCCTTGAATACTTTCAGGGATGGAGAGTCCACAGTCTGTCTGTTCCAGTGCCTCACCTGGGAGAGGTAAAGAACTTCTTTCTCAACTGCTCTTTGAGGGCTGCCAACACGCTGCTTGTTGGCCATGTGCTGGGAAGAGACCACTTTGCTGTGGTTCTGTTGGCTGATGCAGAGGGTCTTGTCCTGAATAAGGTGTGTGGGACCCATGCCCAGCTCCACACCCCTGAATGCTTCATGTCCCCCTGCCTTTGGCACTCTGGAAAAGAGGTAACTTCTTCCTGAAGTGCCTGGTACAAAGCAAAGCATCCTCATGGAAGGATCCTGCATGACTCCTGCATGGTTGTAAAGCATCAAGGCCTGTTCAGCTCCAGGTCTGTGTCTCTGTGCCTAAGGCCTCTGGAGCTGTCCATGCTAGGACATGTCTCAGGAAATGGGCTCAGTGTCTGAAGCTGCTAATTAAGTGCAAAAAGGGTTCATTATTTGTCAAGAGCTAGAAAGGGTCCCATTTGCCAGTTGCAGTTTCAGACTTCCTCTTTCATTGTCATTTTTCATTCTGCCTTATTCTTCCCTTCACCCAGGGATGTGGTCCCTGAATTCTCCGTAATGTCAGTCTTTGGACATCAAGGCTGGATGGAAGGGGAGAGGCTGGAGCTCGTTACCATGATAAACTGGTGCTCTAACAGGGCTGTCCACATATTCTCACTTGCTAAACATGGCTTTCTGCTGCTGCCAGAGGTGTCTTTCTGCTCCATGCCATGCTTGCAGCCAAACGAGGTTCCTGGCTTCCTGGCCGTGTTTAACATGTGCAGGATTTCTGGGTGTATGGCCAGGGAAAGGATGGAGAGCAAGCTCTGCATTTTGAACCTGGAATTCTCTCAAGATGCTGGAGTCACATCTGTGTGAACGTGGGAGTCATGTTTGCTGTGCTGCAGGTCAAAAGGTCTGTTAAAAAAAGGTCTTGAATGAGGTGGGGATGGGTTTTGTCACTTGGCCTTGCCAGCAGGCAGTGGCAGAGTCTGACTGGCACAGGGATTTTCCCACGTTACACTTTGATCCTCTGTAACCTGCTGGTCATCTTGTTCTTTGAGCAGAACATGAATGATGCCTAACCCTTGGTTCAACCTGAACCTTAGGATGGCATGAGATGATTTATTTACCTTTATTCCTAAAGTGAATCATTGTACCATGGAGTGTATTATAAATAGGATCTTCTGTTTCGCTTCCTTGTTTGGAGTCACCACCAAACATTGGGATTGGTGTAAGGAAACTGAGTAAGTTTCTGGCCAGTGAACCCATCTGGATTTTTTTATGCACAGCTTTTGTTTTTCTTTCTAAGTTTAAGTAGGGCATGTTCCAGGTGGCAAGACAGCAGAGCTGAAAGGGTGTTCAGCATTTAAGTATGTGGACTGTCATGTTTATGGGATGCTCCAGTTTTTTGCCCAGGAGTGGATGACGAGTGACTAAATAAAGCTGCAATCTCTGTTCCTGTGAATAGGTGCTTGTGTTTTCCCTTTATTTTAGGTCTTGGTTGGTTTGGTACAAGTTTGGCTGGTTCTTCCTTGCTGCAGCGTCTGATCTGGTCAAATAACTTGGAATTACTTCAGTATCAAGTAGAACAAAAGTTGGCCTTAAATGCTTCACAGTAAATTTTATATTGAGGTTCCATTCAGCTCCCTAATACCTTTTCATTTGAGAGGAGTGTATCATTGCTTGTGCACTGGAGTAGTGGTGTGTGTTCCTCACGGTGGTGGTTGGCTTCATTCCGAAGCTGGTGCTGGATAATTGTAGAGGAGGATTAATTAACTATAGCTGTTGTGAGCTCGTGAGGACTTTCAAAGTGTGCTACAACCCCACTGAGCAATCCTCCAGGCTTCTGGAGGACAGAAACCATGAACAACATCAGAAGGGCACGGGTGCCACTTGAACTGCACTGGCAACAAGCTCCTGAAAAGACAGGTCAGAGGTGGAGACCAAATTCCCACATGCTTCTGTCAAAGTGGTGTCACTCAACAGCACAGCCACAGTGGCTTTGGTGTGTCTTGCACTTCATGTTGGAGAAAGCAAAAACACACTCTGTTTTAGGATATTAATATGGACCTTTACTGTTACCTTGCTGTGACAGATGGAAAAATAAGGATAAAACTGCTAACTTAGCTTGGAATACTCATTGGGGTGCTGGTTGCTTGTAGCCTATGTAAGGGAATCTCCCTTCTTCAGAAGGGTCTTCTTTAGATGACAGTCAGAACTTAAAACTGCGTTTAAAATTTTAATTTTTGTTAGAACTCTCCATGTGTTTTCTTCCAAAGGGCATTACATGCCCAAGTTTTGAGTGCAGAACAGGACAGGCTGTCTCTGGTTGCTCTGGGCAGGGTTACCCAGAAATAGTTCCATTTCAGTTTGACTTCCACACCTGTCTTACAGTGCACTCCCCTTCAGAAAATGCTGTTTGGACCCTGTGCTCTGGAGGGTGTTTTTTAAGGAAGAAAGTCAGAAACAAACAAATAAAACCTTGTACTTCCTTCTGACCAAAGTGCCTGGAGCATGGAGGAGATGGAGCCAGCCCAGGCACACTGCACCAAGGAAGTTCAGGTTTGGGAACCTGTTTCCCAAAAACCAAACCTCCAATTACTGAAGAGACAGAAAGATGTATTTTTTTAAAAACACACTGTCTTCTGAACTGAAGTTCACATTATTTATTGCATGGAAGGCTATGAGTTTGCCCTGACATAGGGTAAGGAGAATGATTTTCCTATGAGCAGTGGGGTTTGGCTCTCTTTCATCCCCAGTACTTGGATGCTGCCATATCCAGCTGAAACCAAACAATGCTTTTTTTGTTTTTAAGCAGAATACAGTAAGATTGGAAGTCACTGGTGTAAACTGTTGCATGGAGCCTTGCTAAAATATGTTTTCTTCCTTACCAGGTTTGGTACAGATATGAATGCCTGGCTGCTCTGCTGCTCCCGTGCCCCAGCACTCCCTGCCCTGTGATTTTGGATAACAAGCCTAAGAAGTGGATTACACATCAGGTGGTGAGTGCCACATGTTCTAGAGTGTCTTAGCCTGGAGCTCAAATATTCCTTCCTAAAAACCTAAACTCACCTATATTTGATAAGAGGCACCTCTCTTGTGGAAAGAGGGAGAACTGAGGCTGTTCATCCTGGAGAAGGGGAGGTTGCATGGACACCTCGGAGAACCTTCCAGGATCTGAAGGGGCTACAGAGAAGCTGGAGAGGGACTGTTCATCCAGAACAAGACAAGGGAGAATAACTTCAAACTAAAATAGGGGAAATTTAGGTTAAATACAAGTAAGAAATTGTTCCCTGTGAGGGTGGTGAGGCCCTGGCACAGGTTGCCCAGAGCAGCTGCGGCTGCCCCATCCCTGGAAGGATCCAAGGCCAGGACAGGGCTTGGAGCAACCTGGGCTAGTGGAAGGTGTCCCTGCTCATGGCAGGGGGTGGAATGAGATGGGCTGTAAGGTCCCATCCAACCCAAACCCTTCTGTGATTCTTTGATTCTCTATTTACGGCAAGACACTAAAAATCCAGTATTTTATCTGGATCATCAATAAAATATTTGCCAAGCCTATGGAAGGATGCTTAGAGACCCAAATGTAAGTTGTTCAATTCTTATTCCTTATTTCCATTTTGATTTTTTTTTTCCCTCTGTTTTGTCAGCATTTTTCATCTGAAGTCACTTACCTGGGAACTTGCATCCCTGATTTCCTTTCCCTGGCATTATTTTTAGAAAGACACGTGTAGAGCTGAGAAGTAGGTAGCTGCAGTGTTGCTTGTCAGTGACTAACAAGGAAATTGGGCAGGATTAAAGGCAGGGAGAGTCCAGAGTCTCTTGTGGTGAACTCAGAGCAGAGTTGTTGTGTTGTGTGTGTAAGTGTGTTTGTGTGACAAATAAAATAAGGGCCAGGTCATCTAATCTGTAACAGCTCACCTATGGAATGAGCAGATAACTCAAAACCGAAGTTGTTTGGAAAATTTTCCTCTCCAGAAATCAAATGGAATAGTATTTGTAGGTGAGCATGTTGGACTGATTCCAGTGGGGGTAGATGCCTTGATTTAATGGAAATAAACCAGTGAGTGTTCTGGTTTGATGAGGGTGGTGACCTTTAGGCTTAGCACAGGGGGGTTTTGGGGTGTACATAAAGGCTAAAACCGGCATCAGAGTTCCTTTTCTGGACTTCTGAAAAAAGCATTTATGTAGTGATAATTTTTTTTCTGTGCAGACTAAGTGATCCTGATTAAGTCGTTGGGATATTTTGTTTAGGGCCATAATTGTGCAGCATCCTTTGGGAATGCTGTTTCTATTTTTGGTCAAAGTGATGCAAGAAAACAAATTCTTTTAAAATTGTAATTTCCATTTAGAATTTTCTCTGTAGAAATTTTCATGAGCTCTTGCCTTTTGGTAATTTCAGCTGGGGGTGGGAAGGAGCACAGTGGATGGGCCACAGTTTCATCCTCTCAGCAGCTTCCAGCCTGGAGGAGAAATCTGGTTCCAATTTTGCTTGATATTGCATCTCAAATTATTTTTGCAGCTCCATTCCCTAAAACCAATTTGCCTATTTTTGGTGACAGTAGTAGGAGTGTCATTAATTGTTGAAAAGTGTGTAGTTTGAGCAGTTCAGGGTGGTGCAGCACAGTGCTTTGATATCTGCTGTGAGCCCAGCAGAAGCTGCATCATCTGCCTGGGCCTTCTTTCATATTTTTTTTTTCTCAGAGAGAAGCCCCTGCAGTCTAAAGCTTTGCTGTTGTGATATTGTGGAGGGTTTCTTTTGGAGCTGAAGTCACTGGCTTGTTTTTTTGTATCCTGCCTGTAAGATGGCTGGGATCTGGGGAAGTTTTTTGCCTCAGATATACCCATTTCCCAAGGCTGGCGTTCCTAGCATGCTTTTTCACTTGGGTGCAGCTTGTTTCCTGTTCCTACCTCCTTTAATCTTTCTGTATATTTTAATTTAATATTTAAGGACACACTGGTTTTCCCATTCTGTGACTTCCACAGGCGCTGCTGTGAGCCAGCACTCTGCCTCGTGCCGTCCCTTGTCAGTGTGTGTCCTCACCTGCGTGTTCCCTGCCTCAGTTTCCCCGAGGTGCACTGGCCTGACTTCTTCCCAGCCCCAGTGAAACCAGTGCCAGATGCTTCCCTCCCTCATTTGTGCTGCAGAACCAGACTTTATCCCTGTGAGTGAGGAGCTGGCTCTTGGCACTGCCATGCTCAGTCAGCCATGTCCAGCTTGAGGAATTTGGCCTTAGGTGTAAATTTTTTTCCCTGGGTGGCATAAATGAGCAAGAGCAACAGCAGCTGCAGCCTCAAGCTGATGTCCAAAAGCAGGGAGGCAGCTGTGGAGGCATAGGTGCCTCCTCTGTACCCTGCTTGCATCCTGAGAGCAGCCCTAGGAATGTGGGGAAGCCTAAATTTCTTTTTGTACGTGGAGCTTTCTAGTTGTATTAGTCATCCATCAGGCTTCTGGATTATTTAAGTGCTTAAGCACTCCTCAAAAAACAGCAATATCTATTTGTAGAAAGGTACATCATGTGAAGTGCAATTCCAGTATGTTAGAGCTGCCTGCTGGAGGTTTTCTTGGGAATTTTGCCCTTCCAGTTGTGGGACTTCAGGAGCTGGAGAGCCCCCATCACAGCTCTGAAATCTTAAAGGCTTCTGGTTGGTCTCGTGGATGTGTATGGTGATAGATTAGAGCTCCTCTCACCTTGTCCCACGAAATCACTCCTCCTGTTCAGCCCAGTGCAGCCTCAGCTGGTCACTGCTGGTCTCCAGACACTGAGAAACCCTGAGGAGAAGGGGATCTGTAGCATTTGGAGGGAATATTCTTCCATTAGGCATAGGAGAACTGACTCAAACAGTGAAAGACCAAAACCCTCTTCTCTAAGTCTTGAACTTGTTCTGTCTTGAACTGAGTCTGGAAGTGCCTAAAGCTGAAATAGCCCATTTTTGCTGCAATTCATCTCTCTGTGCTGTTGGCAGAAAATCTGTAGGACAGTTGCAGCACAATTAGATCCTCATAAACTTAGAGAAAACTCAAATCTTCATGGGTTTTGTAATGCATGTGAGTTGACTTCCTTGTATTCTAACCCAGAAATGAAACATGAGGCTTCATGTAAAGTTTTGAGATTCACAGACTGGCGAAACACTTGTCCTTGCTTATGCAGTCTGGCTTTTATGTAACTCATTATTTTTGCTCAAATGTTGCAGATAGTCGGTTTCCTCTAGCAACAGCCACCAGATGTTTCACTGAACAAGACTTAATTCTTTAAAATTGACCTGTGAGAAATGTGTGAAGGCGAACAGGGAGGCGGAACAATTGTATGCCAGTGTGATTTCCATTTCCTTGCTAAAACCCCACTGCAGGCCTTGCAGTTTGATTCCAGCAATGAGGGATACTGATTTTTGTGGTGTACTATGAGGTTTTTAGTTTTTAGGTCTGTGGTTTTTAGTGTTTCCATAAATGTGGTGTTGGGAGCTGGGGGATGGGATCAAGCTGTCTTACAGCTGTTATTGTTACTTGGGCAATTAGCACTGTATGGATTAATTCTGTTTGGTGGATATGCCACTGTGGGAGTCCTACTGTCTGTAGCTCCTCTGTGATCAACCTTGTGCTTTGCTGGACTATTTCATATTTCCATGGGAAACCAACTCCTACCTCAGATTTCCAGCTGGGAGAAGGGAGTGACCCAGTGGGGTGTGTGGTCCTGGTGGTCACTGCAAGAAGTTCCCAGCAGCTCTTGTGTCTGAAACTGGTCTGTCCCCATTCTAGGGATTTGTCCTGTCCATCCAGCACCACTTTGTGTGGGAGAAGATTGCACAGGGATTCTTTGCTGGGGATGAATTATCTGCAACCTGGATTTTTGGGTCTGTTGTTTTATTGTCCAGGTCTGCATAGACTACATAAATCAAGGCAGAGCTGTGCCACTTCCCTTCCCCACAAGGATATCTTGCTCCATTTTGCTGTTTCTTGTGCAGTTTGGGCATGGATATGTGCACAGGACAGATGATCTTAAGAGGAAATTTACTGGTCTGTAACTGGTGATAGCTCTGTACCTGAGAAGTAAGGAGTGGGTAGAGAAGTTCAGCTCTGAAGATATTTTCAAGATTTTGGAGATGAAAGTATCTCAAGGCTAGGTTGGACGGGGCTTGGAACAGCCCGGGCTAGTGGAAGGTGTCCCTGCCCATGGCAGGGGAATGGAACTGGATGAGCTTTAAGGTTCCTTCCAACCTAATCCAGTCTGGCATTCAGCTGGCAGCCAGCCCTGCAGTTCTGGAGTTGACTCACTGAGAGGTCAAACAAGTGCCAGAGCTGGTGAAAAGGAGGGACTTGAAGGTGTCTGGTGGATGGAGCACCAGGAAGGTGCCTTTTGGGGTAGCTGGATGTTAATTTGATGTATGTGTACCGGGCATGTCTGTTTGGTAAGCTGGTTCAGCTCTTCAGTCAGAATTATCTCATCCCAGCATTACAGAATCAAGTAGATTGGAAAACACCTTTAAGATGAAGTCCAACTTTCAACCAGTCACCACCTTTTGAACTAGAACAGAACACTAAGTCCTACCATCAGTTGTTTCCTGAACACCTGCAGTGATAGTGACTCCACCACCTCCCTGAACAGCCCATTCTGGTGCTTAATAACTCCTGAGAAGAAATTCTGCCTGATGTCCAACCTGAACCTCCCCTGGCACAGACTGAGGCCATGTCCTCTCATCCTCAGCCCAAATGAGACACCTAAAGCCTGGCTTTGCCTCCCACTCTCCTTCCTCATTGTAACCATGCCAGTATGGGGCTCTCACTGCTCGTGGAGCTCCCTTGTCCCTCCCAGCACCGTGGGAGATGTGACCCTGACCCGTGGCTGCCAATGCTGGGAGCTCCACTGGACTGGACTTGCCTTGTCCTTGCCTAATTTCAGCTTTTAGCCTGGCTGCTGAGCTACTAATGCTCTGCTCATGGTCTGTTCCATCCTGGGATGGGCTGGAGGAGCCTGAGCTGCTCTGTTTCAGGCCCCTGGGATGCTGTGGGGCCATTTAAGGCTTCACCTGAAGGCGGCTGCTGGTAAGTGCTTGTAGACAGGATAGAAGATGTTGCTAGGATAAACTGATTTTTATCTGGGAATGTTTCCTTGTTGCTCACTTCCTTTGGGTCATGACTCTGAAGGTGTAAAGACTTAATTGTTTTAATTGTCCTTAATTCTAAGGATTAGGAGCTTTTTCTCATTACCTGGACCCCTTTTTCTGAGCTTCAGCACTTCCAGATGATTGAGTCTGAAAGATTAAAATCAAATCTAGAAGGGACCTGTCATAGTGAGTGACATCCCTGCCAGTGGCAGAGGGTTGGCATGAGATGAGCTTTAAGGGCCCTTCTCACCCAAACCATTCCATGATTCCATGAGTATGTGGATTGCTGTACATATGGAGCTTTGACTCACACCCAGACTCTGTGGCTGTGCTGTTGTAAACAGAGTTGAGAAGGTTGGTTTTGAGCTGTGCTGAAGGCTTGGTCTCACTGATGACTTTACTGGGGAAAAAAACACTACCAGGAAAACTAAAGCTTGATTGCTAAGTTTTGTACCTGATCACCACCTAGATCAGGTATAAGCTGTTTTTTATATAAGTATGTGAGTTGGGAAGATTGTCATACTGTACCACTGACCTTTTCTTAGAACAAACAAACCCCACTGCTAGCATGCACCTATCACAGTAATCCAGGGAATAATCTCTGGAAAAGATTATAAAATCGTATGAATCCTTTCATTTTCTTAGCATGCAGGTGTGTAAGAGATGTCAGAGGACACTTGGGCATCTTCCCCTGTATCTGGTGGTGTTTCAGGGGACATCAGAAGAGCTTGGCTCCTGGAAGTGGCATCTCCTGTTCCCTGTCAGATGTCCCTTGGTGTGAGTGGTCCCAGGTTGTGCTGTGCAGCATCTGCACTTGTGGCCTGTGAAAGAGGAGAGATCAGCTGCAGACAGGGACTGTCCAGCCTCCTTCTTGGCCAGCTGGCAGGTGATGTGATTTCTGCAGGCAAATACATGGTTGTTGTAATCTTCTCTTCCTCAAGCAGCAGCAGAGGTTTGCAGGGCTGTAAATCACTTCAGGGAGTGCAGGTAATGCAGCCAGGTCTCTTGGGGACATCAGACTGGTACTTTATAGATGTGGTCAAGCGATGATCCATCGCAAACAAGGGGTTAATTGTATTTAGGTAGGTTGTTTCGTTTTCCATGTGCAGCTTCTCCTTGTCCTGAGATGCAGCCTGGGAGGGATGATTGCCAGACCAGCGTGGTTGAGAGTTTGCTTTTCATTGTAATGTTGCCCTCAGCTTCTGGGAGGTCTAATTTTTAACATTTCCTGTAGCAGGAGGCAGACAGTTTCCTTCCCACCTAAACTTTCTTCTCCAGGTGAATGAGAATCAAATCTGGGCAGTTTCTGTGACAAAACAACATTCTTCCAATTCTTGTTGTCTTGCCTATCAATGGAAATGGAAAATAGGTTAAAAAGACCATTTCTGATGCAGATGTTTCAGTTGGCCACAGTGAAATTATATCAAGTTTTGCTTTTTCTGGGATGCCATCTTTGCGGACATGGAGCTGCTCCATGTGAACAAGGATGGTGGTTGACCTCAAATGAGCTCTGAAGGTCACATGTGCAGGAAGGGATGAGCTACCTCTCATGTCCCAGGGCTCTGTTCCCTGAGCTGTGGGAACAGGAGGCTGCACAGATTCACCCAGAGCAGGGTGAGGTCGGTCAGGTGGGGAAAGCCAGTCCAGCATGGTTGTACTGATGATATTACAGGTTCTGAGATGGTCTCTGAGTCCTTCACTCCAACACAGAGCATCTCTGTGCTCTCCCCATGCTCCCAGGGGCTTGGCTGCCTGGTGCTTGTCCATCACACCTGATTGCATTGTCATGGCATCAGCTTCTCAGGAATACCTGGCAATGCCCTTGTGCCACCTGCCCTTGTGCCACCTGCCTGTTTTCATGATCTGAGTGAGAAGACTCAGCTAGAAATAGCCTGAATTTTCTTCCGCATGTGGTGATTCAAAAGGGTATTTTGTGGCTGAGTACAGAGCCATTTTTGGGTTTCAAACCACAAAAACAATGTTTGAAAAAGTGCCTGAAGTACTGGGCTGTTGACTAGAGATACAATCAAGAGGTGCTGTCTTTTCTTGTGGAAGAACTGCCTTTTAGGCAGAAGAATTGGGCTTGTTTTTCCAGCTTTCTCAAGGTCATGTCGTTGGCATGGAGGGGGGACAGGTGCTGTAATGGAGTAGTTACTCTTGGAAATACAGTTTAAGATAGCACCTAAAGGGGATCAGTGGTTGAGGGGAGGCAGGGTTCCAGCAAAGGATTCTTAGAGCTCAGCCTGTATTTAAGTGAAGATTTGGTGGTGGGGGAAATTTAGATGGGAGGTTTGTGCCTCTCAGAGGGCAAAGAGGCTCAGTAGCAACTGGCTTCTCCCATGGTTTGGAGGCAAGTCCTGCATGGGACACCCCTCCATGTCTTGTTTTAGATGATGGTGTTAAAACTAATAGGGTGGGAAAAGGTGGTGTGTCTCTGCTCAGTGAGGTTACTGCCTGTGAAATAAGTGCTGAGGTTCAGTGTGAAGAAATGTGCCAGCTGTGATTAGTCCAGGGCCATGCAGTGCAGGATAAAGGAATGCTATCATCGGGATGTGCTTCCCTTGGCTGTAGATCTCTGTGAGTACCTGGGTGACATCTCTGCTTTGTTTTAAACAATAAACTTAACTCTGAAGTCCAGATGAGTGTGAGAGGTAGAATAAACAGTTTTCTCCTCCAGTTCCAGAGACTTCCTCTGATTGTCATTCCTTGTTCAGCGTTTTCTTTCAGGGCATTGGCTTCAGTTTCTCTCATTGTTAATTCAGGGAATACACAAGGTGTTTTATAATCTCTCTGCACCAAACTGTTGCTAGATCACAGTTTTGGTTCTTGAGGAACCTTTAGGCTTCTCTCTGCTATGTCACTAATTTTTAAGTCATTCTAGGATGGGAAATATAGTTTCATGGAGCTGCACACGCTTCCTAAAGCTTCTGCTGCTGGAGTAAGTGAATTCAAGGATGTCTTAGGAAATGTGGTATCATTTTTGGATGATCCAGTATCTAATAAGGCCCAAGTTCTGAAGCTTTTTCTGTGAACAGGGAAAACCACCTCAATTCCCATGTGGATTCCTTTGTGTTATGCTGCACAGCTGAGCTGGTAGTAATAACTTCATTATTTTCCTCACTGAGGGAATATGTGTGGGTAGGTCTCCTGTGACTTCGTCATAACGGTGGAGAAATTCAGGGTCTTTGGATTCTTTGTTAAGTGGGATTGATGCCAACTTTATGTTGTGGCCAGCAGGCTGGTGGAGAGGTGGGACTGTGGGAAACTCATGGAACTCAACAAGTGAAGTGTCCTGCCCCTGGGCCAGGGCCATCCCAAGCACAAGCACTGGCTGGGTGGAAAAGGGATTGAGCACAGCCCTGGCAGCCCCAAAGCCCAGTGCCCTGCAGCTTGGGCAGCAGAGGAGGCGGATTCTGCCCCATTCAGGTGAGACCCCACCTGCAGAGCTGCCTCCAGCTCAGGGCTCCCAGCAAAGAAAGGACATGGAGCTGCTGGAGCCAGTCCAGAGGAGGCCATGGAGATGCTCCAAGGACTGGAGCCCCTCTGCTCTGGAGCCAGGCTGGGAAAACTGGGGGTGTTCATCTGGGCACTGCTTGAAGGCTCCAGGGAGAGCTCAGAGCCCCTGCCAGGGCCGAAAGGGGCTCCAGGAGAGCTGGAGAGGGACTGGGGACAAGGGATGGAGGGACAGGACACAGGGAATGGCTTCCCACTGCCAGAGGGCAGGGTTAGATTTGATATTGGGAAGAAATTCTGTCTGAGAATGGGGAGACACTGGCACAGATTTTCCAGAGCAGCTGTGGTTACCCCATCCCTGGAAGTGTCCAAGGCCAGGCTGGACAGGGCTTGGGATAGTGGGAAGTGTTACTGCCCATGGCTGGGGATGGAACAAGCTGAGTTTCCAACCCAAACCAGTCTATAAACACAGGAAAGGGTTAGAAACTTCTGAAACAGGAGTGTCAACGTATAAGTCTAATGCCTTGAGGAATGCAGCAAAATCCTTCTTTTTGTTAACCACAAGCCTTTACTCTTGTCCATACCAGTGGGTATTTATAGTTTTAGTTGTGTGTGCTTTGTCTTTCCTTCCTAATGGGTTGCTGGACCACAAGTGGGTGGAAGATTTGTTTGTTTTGGCACAATATTTCCTTTACATAGGCACGTCTGGAGCTCAGAGCAAACGGAGCCGGGCCGTGAACTGTGCAAAGTCCTTAACACAAGGGAAAGGAGAGAAGCAGGAAGAGTTGTCATGTAAAATTACCTCTCTGAAACTGAACCATCCCTTCAGCTTATTTCCCTGCTGCTTTACAGGCTGCTTCATCGAGCTGACGTTGCTCCAAAGGATGCACTGTGAACTTGAATGTTTGTGTTAGCTCTGCCTGTTCCTGCCACTTGCCCTCCCTGGGTGTGCTGTGGGTTGGTAATCCAGTATCCCTCCTTTAGGGCATTGAGTAGCTCCAGTGGTAATGCTCTTCTGGCACAGATTGTAATGGATGTAACCAAAACAGCAAGGTGACCTCGGAAAGGGAGCTCAGGTGTTCACTCACCGTTGAAGTGCCTTTGATTGACCTGTCAGATAAGCATCAGGCGGTGACACCGTGCTGAGATGCACATAAAGGGTTATCAGTGTCAGGGACAGCAGCTGACATGAATTAAATCCACTGCCATGACCTTAACACAGCAGCATTTCCACAATTTGGCTTAATAATGAAAATAAATGTGCCGTTGAAGCTGGATATGGCTTTGGAGTTACTGCTTGTGACTTGAAAAATCATAGTTTATGGAATATCCTGAGTTGGAAGGGACCCACAGGGATCATCAAGTCCAACACCTGGCCCTGCACAGGACACCCCTATAATTCCATGTCCCTGAGAGCATTGTCCAAAAGCTCCTTGAGCTGTGGCAGCCTTGGGGCCAGGACCATTCCTTGGGGAGCCTTTTCAGTGCCTGACCACCCTCTGGGGGAAGAATTATTTCCTAATATCCAACCCAACCCTCCTCTACCACAGCTCCATGGTATTTTTCTCACTATGCAGAGATTTAGGGGATTGCAGATGTCCTCGTAGGCATTAACATCCTCTTGGGCACACTGTCCATCACCCAGTGCAAGGGCAGGTGATGTCTGACCCCCCCTGTTTGCCAGCCTGTGTTCAGAAGGGATAGTGATGCCTTAACCAGGCTGACCCTTCACAAATTTAAATTTGTCCCTTGACTGTGAGCTTGAGGGGGGAAATTTTGTGACCTTGGTGATGCCCATGTGAGAGCTGGATGGGTATTGGCAAGAAGATGTCTCTGAAACTTCTCCAGACTGTCACTGTGAGAAACCAGAGCGTGTTTGTTGCCATCTCTGGTGCTGCACATGCTACCCAGATGTGTTCTGGTGTGTAGGATGGCTTTACCAGGAGTGCCAGTGCAGAGACTCCATCTCTACTGATGCTGTTCCACCTGCAGCACATGGACCTCATCTTGGCATCATTTTACAAAGAAGCTGCACCTGTGAAAGCACAGGTAGAAAAACTACAGGTATGAGATGGTGCTTCCTGGTACACCTGGAAGGAGCTGAAATACCCGTCCAGTGTGTGAAGGCTTCTAAGGAGCTGACAGCTTCAAATTTGAGGAAAAAAACCCCCAGAAAACCAACCAACAGCACAAACCTTCAAGTATTATGATTTTTTTAAAGCCAAGTGAGTGCTCTTGGAGTGTTGGTGGCTCCTGCTTGGCTTCCCCCTGCGGGCGGGTGCCACAGGCCACTTCCTTGCCGGATTGAGGAAGGAGCTGGGCGCAAACATTTTGTTTCTGTGAACAAATGCAACTGTTTGTCTGTGTATTTGGGGTTTACAGTGCCTAATTGCCCTACTGAGGAAGTGCAGATTTTTATGGAGTTGATGGTGTTTGTGTGGGTGTAGCCACCAGCACGGAATTAGACCAGTAACCAAGACTGGACCTTGCACTGGGGAGGAGGCAGCTCAACTGCCAATGAACAGAGTGACCTTTGCTTCATTTAGAAATAAATGAAGAAAAATAAATTATAATAAATGAAAATTTAAAAGGCAAGAGACAGGATCTAAACATCTTCTGGCCTGCCTGCAGGAGTGTTGTGCTTCTCCAGGGGGTATTTTGCTTGGTCTGGATGTAATTCCTAGCTCCTTTCAGTTGCATAGGTAATCCAGATCCTTCTGACAGCTGAGCTGTCTCATCAGGACACAGAGTTGGGAGATCTGGGAGATACAGGGAGTCTTATCAGAGAGAAAGGAAATGATGGCTCTTAATATGCCATAAGGATGCTGCCCTGTGAGTTTTGGGGTGGGACAGCTTGTTTTGGGGCTGCAGTGTTGACATCATGGAGTTTGTATAATCCCATACCAGGAAGGGATTGCTGTAGAAGGTTTCAGGCTTTGAGTGTAACAGTGCCTTAAATATCAAATTCTGGCAGTTTTTAATGGACATTATCTATCCCAATAAAATCCTTCCTCTCCCAAAACAGAGGTGGCAAGTAATCAGGGTGCTGACAACAGCATTAGGCTGAAGTACTGATTTATTAAGCCCAAATTAGCAGGATTTATTATGTAGGGGTTGTGGTTCTTACCTTTCCAGCTCCCTTGTGCTCTAAGCCTCATAAGCAGGTGAATGGTTAGTCACCCCCATCTGACAGCAATTCACCGCCAAAAAGGCAGCCCATTAAAGGCCGGGGCAGATTTCTCTCCCTGTGTAGGTCTCAGGTACATTGTTTCCTTTTCAAGACAAGGTTTAATTGCAAACAAAATATGTGGGTGATGTCAGTCAAATTCCTGCAAAATGTCTCATTGTATGCAGAGAGAGTGTGGTCTGCTCCTCTCTCCTTGACTGCTGGAAAAGGCAGAATCTTCACGAAAGGAGAAGGTAACATTCAGGCATTAAAAGGAAAAAACATGGACATTAAATCATGACTTTCATGTTTTCTTGTGTTTTCCCTTAATACATTCCATCTCTCTCCTGGTGGCATTACCATTACCATTTTTTCAAGAACTGCTGCTGTTCCAGCTCTTACATCACCATGTTTCCAGTTTATTACCCAGCTCTTACAAGGAGTTTTTAGTGATGAGCAGCCTTGAATGAAGTCTTTTAGGCACCATCAAGAGTCTGTGGGATGGAGTGACACAGACTTGGCAGAGTTCTCTTCCCCATTTGCTGTGGGGCATTTGGGCTTTGCCTGCCAGGCCAAGTCTTAAAGTTCAGCTGCACAGAGTATACTTGAGACTTCTACCCACTCCACTGTTCTTGGGCATGTTCCCTTCTTCTCTTTTCATCCTCTCTTTGTATGAAGCTGTGTGGTGGTGAAGAACAGCTACTTGAGTTACTGTGGGGTCGTCCTTGGAATCACAGAAGGACATGGATGCACAGTCTCCTACAGCCACACAAGCTTTGGCTGCTGGCTGCTGTTCATCCCTGCAGGACACACCTGAGCCAGGCTGAATCGTGCCCAGTTCATGGTGTGTTTGGCACCCAGTGACTAAATCATCTCCCTGAATTAGGTACCTGTGTGAAAATCCCTTTCTGAAGCCACCTACTTCTGGTGCACCCTCATCACTTCATTCCTGTTGCATGGAAGTGGAATCTTCTCCAAGGCTTTGCTGCTCTGTGGTGCACACTTGGACACTGAGAGAGCCCTTACACCCATGTTTGAGCTCAGTGCTGTGAGAGCCCAGATGTTCTCCTGCCTCCTGAGCCATCAGGTACAAACACTGAGCACCAGGAGGCTGATCCTGAGTCTAACCAGTGGTGTCTGAAGATCATTTTAGGAGCTGATATGAGACTTAGCAGAAGTTTTGAGTCATTTTGAACTGAGGCAGCAAAGAAACCATTCTGCTTGTTTGTCCTCAGCTTTTGGGAGTGCTTTAGGTATTGGTGGGTCAGAGGGGGGACAACCTGTTCCCATTAGGTAACCACAAGCCAAGCCTGGTGATCTGGGGCTTTCTTAAGCTGGAATACAAAGACCCTGCCTCTGAATCCCACCTCACTGCTGTTCTGTTATGACACTTCTTATGGATTCTGGATGGCACTTGACAGGAATGTGGCCTTCCACAGGGGAAACACATACCTGTTGGATCCTCAATTCACTTTGGACAGGGCCAAAAGGCTCTCAGCACCTCAGGGCTGGGTTCCACTAGCACAGCTTCTGCCCACCCTTGCCATCAAGGTGTCTTCAGTTTTCTTTGACCCATCTCCTCAACTTCACAAGGACTTTTCTTCTGGTGAGAGGCTTTTCCCCACCTCACACACACTGTGGAAGCTGCCTTGGCTCTAAACTTGATATTTGCATTCTTTTCTGAAGCAGAAGCAAGCACTTCATGGTTTGGAGACTACCAAGATTTTTGGGGGTGGGGGGAAGTTGTGTTTGGCTGCCGAGTTCACCAGTCCTTCCAGGCTGTCTGAGCCTGTCTGCAATTTATCCTCTGTGCTGCTTTTCCTTGCCAGACAGAGCGCAGATAAAACAGTCGTAGATGATTGAGGTGCATCTGTGTTAAATTAGGCTGTAAATCTGTAAAAGTGATGTTGCTGCCAGTGATCCAAGGCTGCTCCAGAGTCTAAGCTCCTGTGGTGGTCTTGTCAAGGACTTTGATACCATGAACTGCAAACTACATCCATCAACCACCATGGATGCACCTGAATCTATGTGCTGTGGATTATTCCTTGATGATGGATGTACATGGCTGTCTAGAAGTCATCTTTGCCCTTTTCTTCTTCAAATCTATTGCCTGGAAGGAAGGGGGTGGTATAGGGACATCTGCACCTCTCTTTTTGCTGTTAAACAACTTGGTATTTTAAGAAGAAAATTAAACCTACAGGTTTATGATGCCTGGATATCAGAGAAGAGAACTTCTGCAGGGACAGTTGTAGAGCTATTGCTGCTGGCAGATTTTCTCATTTCCTCTGTAGCATCCCCTTAAATACACATTTCTGCTGAAACCTGATCTTTTGTGGCCTTACACAGACTGTTTTGTGAGCAGAGGTGGTATCCTGACCACCAGGCTCTTTGAGAAGCTGTTCAAAGATTGGACTTGATGATCTTGGAGGTCTTTTCTGACCCCAGTGATTCTAAACACTGGATGGTAAAGCTGCTGTACTGTCAGAAGGTAGATCCTGAAAGTGCTGTTGGTGTGAGAGTCCCCTCCAGGCAGGGACAGCAGGATGCAGGACCCCTGGGATGCAGGGAATGCAGTCCTGGGGCTGGTGGGATGCATGGCCTGCATGGATCACAGGGATGTGCTGCTCACAGCCAGGCACTGGCACTCCAGTGGGAATTCTACGGAGGGATGTGAGTCTCACGTCTGCTCAAGCCTCAGAAGATACAGAGGCACTGATCTGACAGTTGCACTTCAGCTTTTACTCTACCCAGCCTAACAAAAAAAAAAAACCAAAATATGTAGAGCTCAGGTTTCATGAGTGGATTTTTTTCATTGTATTCCAGCATTCAGCTGTTCCTTTAGCTGTTCCAGCATAATCTACCTCTTCATAGACAGCCCTAACCCTCATTTTCTGACAGATTATGGTCTCTAGTCCTTTTTACATCTGTAGGAATGTGCATCCCTGGCTGCTGGCACACGTTTGGCTGGGACTCAGTTCGGGGAGAGAAGTCGATGAATTGATCTCACATCACACAATCCACTTCCCTGGAAAATGCTCTATGCTTTGTTTTGACTCTGCTTTGTTTTGACTCTGCTCATATGGAAGAACTAAATTTCCAACTAAATTAGTTTTTCCCTTGAAACATTCCTGGCTTTCGTGCAGAGCTTCTGTAGAGGGGATTGGGAGCAAAGTTCAGGAATGAACTTAGAGAATAGGTGCTTGGATCACTCTCAGTGAAACAATCAACTGAGATCACTTGGAAAAGTAACTTGCCAATGTATTTAGTTTGGGATTATACAATTAATGTGCTTTAGCATGTTCACAAGGCCTTCAAGGAAAAGAGCTCTTGGAAGTTCCCTTTACTCAGAAGGAAAAAGGCACGAGTTCATTTGGTTTCATCCCTGTTTTTACAAACTGTAACTGGAGGATGCAGACTTGACAGTCCTGGGCATTCATGAGTAATGAATGAGAGCAGTGATCCACAGTTGTCCATTCTTCTCCCTTCCCAGCAATATAGACTTAAATATTGTTTGTGTGCCTCCTTATTTTCTGCCCGTGAAGTACTGAGCAAAACTAACTGCACAAGCTGAAGATTAAATTGTTGGGTCATATGATTCAACAGAAGCAATTAATAATGTTTAAAAGGCATCTGCAACCTCCAAGGTTGGGAAGAATCTCCCAAGTGAGGGGCATCTGACATGATGTGCACCTGCTTGCTGTGGTTGGCAGCCAGCTTTGTCACTGCTGCTCCCAGCTCTAAATTGCAGCAGAGAATTTTGACCTACTTTTTCAGTTTTTCTGTTGTTTTGCACAACATTGAGGACACTGAAACCAGGTCAGTGTAGTGCTGGTTGGGGAAGCACAGATAAATGCTGATCTCTGTGTAGAGGTGCTGCTGGGGTGCAGCAGGGGAGTTGGAATACATCCAGTGGAAGATCCTTGAAGTAACCAGAAAGCTCTTGAGTGGGAGATGAAAAGGCACAAAAAAACCCCAAAAAATATATTTCTCATGTCTGAGGGCAGGGAAAATATTTGACCTTCCATCTTCCGTTCCTTGGCTTGGGTAATAGCCAAGCACCAGAGCAGGGCCCTCTTCCAGGTAACACCAAGAGTGTGGATCTGCTGGAGGGCAGGAAGGCCCTGCAGAGGGATCTGGGCAGGCTGGATCCATGGGACAAGGCAGTGGTGTGAGGGTCAACAGGGCCAAATGCCAGGTCCAGCATTAAGTCACAACAACCCTGTGGAACACTCCAGGTGTGGAGTTGGTGTCTGGAGGCTGCCTGGTGAAAAAAGGACCTGTAATGGTCAACATGAGCCCAGGTGTGCCCAGGTGGCCAAAAAAACAGCAGTGTTCTGGCTTGAGTCAGCAAGAGGGTGACCAGCAGGAGCAGGGTGAGGATTGACCACCTGTACTGGGCACTGCCACACCTGGAATCCTGGGGTCAGTTTTGTACCTCTCACAGCAAGGAGAGGGGCTGAAGGGTGTCCAGGGAAGGGAACTGAGGTGGGAAAGGGTCTGAAACACCAGGAGCAGCTGAAAGAGCTGGGGGGGCTCAGCCTGGAGAAAAGGAGGCTCAGGGGGACCTTCTGGCTCTGCACAACCCCCTGACAGGAGGGGTTGGGGAAGTCAGGCTCTGCTGCAAGGGAACAAACAACAGGACAAGAGGAGACCACCCCAAGCTGTGCCAGGTGAGAGTTAGTTTGGATACTGGGGAAAAGTTCTTCATAGAAAAATTTGTCAAAGATTGGAACAGGCTGCCCAGGGCAGTGGTGGAGTCACCACACCTGGAAATGTTCAAAAGATGCGTGGATGTGGCACTTGGGGACACAGTTCAGTGGTGGCATTGGCAGAGGGAAAATATTTGACCTTCCATCTTCCGTTCCTTGGCTTGGGTAATAGCCAAGCACCAGAGCAGGGCCCTCTTCCAGGTAACACCAAGAGTGTGGATCTGCTGGAGGGCAGGAAGGCCCTGCAGAGGGATCTGGGCAGGCTGGATCCATGGGACAAGGCAGTGGTGTGAGGGTCAACAGGGCCAAATGCCAGGTCCAGCATTAAGTCACAACAACCCTGTGGAACACTCCAGGTGTGGAGTTGGTGTCTGGAGGCTGCCTGGTGAAAAAAGGACCTGTAATGGTCAACATGAGCCCAGGTGGCCAAAAAACCAGCAGTGTTCTGGCTTGAGTCAGCAAGAGGGTGACCAGCAGGAGCAGGGTGAGGATTGACCACCTGTACTGGGCACTGCCACACCTGGAATCCTGGGGTCAGTTTTGCACCTCTCACAGCAAGGAGAGGGGCTGAAGGGTGTCCAGGGAAGGGAACTGAGGTGGGAAAGGGTCTGAAACACCAGGAGCAGCTGAAAGAGCTGGGGGGGCTCAGCCTGGAGAAAAGGAGGCTCAGGGGGACCTTCTGGCTCTGCACAACCCCCTGACAGGAGGGGTTGGGGAAGTCAGGCTCTGCTGCAAGGGAACAAACAACAGGACAAGAGGAGACCACCCCAAGCTGTGCCAGGTGAGAGTTAGTTTGGATACTGGGGAAAAGTTCTTCATAGAAAAATTTGTCAAAGATTGGAACAGGCTGCCCAGGGCAGTGGTGGAGTCACCACACCTGGAAATGTTCAAAAGATGCGTGGATGTGGCACTTGGGGACACAGTTCAGTGGTGGCATTGGCAGTGCTGGGTTAATGGTTGGACTCGATGACCTTAGAGAGCCTTTCCAACCTTACGGATTCTGTGATTCTAAGATAGGATATTTGGTAATCTGTTCATTTGTCTCCTCAGGAGCAGGGCAAATCTCAAACCCCTTCTTTTCTCATTATTAGAACAGTGACTTTGTCAGGAGTAAGTAACTGGATGGCTGCAGAAGAAGAAAATTTTGTTGTGGCCAGTTGGAAGGACAGAAGCAGGATAAGAAATGGAACGTCATGAAAGCAGGGAGATAAAAGCAGTGGGATGAGAAGGCTTTAAGGGATGTGAAGCCTGTGGAGATGTGTGTCCCTGCAGAAGAGAGCAGAGCTGGGAACGAAGGCTTTCCTAATTGCACTTTTATAAAGGCAGAGCATTGACACCTTGGAAGCTGTTAAGGCACACAGTGAGGCAGAGCATACAGAGCCAGCTTGATTCTCTAAACTAAGGGGTGTGAGCTCATAAAATGAGTTGGTAGATGCTAAAAACATGAGCGAACACATCGTGTACGTCCTAGTTTCAAAATGTTTCTCCTTACCTGCAACTTGGCTGCTCTCCCTTTTCCAGAGGGTTAGTGCTTTGTCCCAATCTGTGGCAAAGCCAGTGAAGTTTTCTGCTGCTGAAGGCTCTAGTTTTTACACAGTGTGAGGGTGGAAGCTGGTGAGCTCATATCTGTGTGTTTATAACATGTCAGTTGAGAGCCCTGGAGGATTTTCTAGTCTTTGAAGTCATGTGGGAAGTAGCAGATCTTGTCTGGAAAGTGCTCCCCACATCAGGAGACTTAGCAGACGTATTTACAGAGGCACGTGGGGTGGATGTTGGAAAACCCAGTGGGAAGGCATGTGCCTTGTCCTAAAGCAATGGTCCTGGAGCTGCTTTGAGGAATTGTGGTCCTCTGTCTGTAGAGAGCAGGATGAATTCACCTATCCCAACAGAAAATGGGGCTTTCTTGAATGTCTCTTCCTAGAAGATTTAAAAAGGAATTATGGGGTTGAATTCCTGCTTTTTAGGGTGTTGCTTCATCCACCAGGCATTTTCAGTTTTATTTCTGGCATGTAGTGACTCCTTCAGGGATCAAAACCACACACAGACCTGGACCAGGCCTGCTTGCTTTAGTTTGAAAAAGGGAGGTGTTCATTGACTATTTCAATTTGGACAGATTTCTGAAATTGTGCCACAAACCAAGACTTTGAGAAAACTTGTTCCTGTCATTGAAGGGTCTCCAGAGTAACTCAAGGAGGTCAAAGAAGTTTTGAGTTCAGGTGAAGTGAGATTTTCCTTTGGGGGAACAAGGGAAAGGGGCAACAAGAATGGCTTTGGCTTCTTTACACCAGCCTCTCATTTGTGATGTCCTTTCCTACATCTGAAGGGCTCCCCTGAAAAATTGTGAGGCTGTGTCTCTGTGCCGTTTATTAAACACTCCTTTACACTGGATTGTGGATATCAACACAAACAGCAGCTGCCCTCCACACCTGCCTGGAATTGTTCCAGTCCAGGCTGGACCAGGCTTGGAGCAGCCTGGTATAGTGGAAGGTGTCCCTGCCTATGGTAGGGGGTGGAACAAGATGGGCTTTAAGGTCCCTTCCAACCCAAACCATTCCATGATTTAACACCACCTGGAAGCTGGTTTCTAGCTGTTGTGCTGCAGGTTTATCAGTGGAGAAGAGGTCGTGACACAGATTTGAGTCTAAGTGTTTGGAAGCGTGTAGGATACAGTGCTGTTGTTTTTTACTTAGCTAACTGTGCTGCAAGTAATTTCCTTTCAAGCCTGTGTCTTTCATTAAATAGCTGTTCCTGTGTCTCCAACTGTATTGTAGTGAAATCAATCCTGGAATTGGGCTGATTCACCATTAGGGAAATATCTTCATGCAGCTCTGTTCAAATGGAAGTAACTTTGAGGAGCAATCTTGCTGAGTGGGTGGAAAGGTAGGAAAGAATCATTATAAAAAAGTTTGAATCATGGCCGGAAGTCATCCTGGTGTTCTGAGCAGCCTTTAAATATTAATGTGACTGACAGTCTGGTCTTCATTCTTCTGTTGCTTCCCCTACAAAGCCGAGTTCTCTGCTGGTCCTCAAAGGCCATATTGGGTGTCATATTTACTACTTACACTTTTAGTAGGAGGTGATGATGGTGTAAGATCTTTGTGTGATCCCGTGTGCCGGCAGCTGGGCTCTGCTCCTCGGCTTGGCCATGATAAAGAGCTTCTCAGAGGTGTGGTTCACTTACCTATTGCTGCTCTGAATTCCTGTTTGCAGGAGGCTCTCAGCTGAGAGAGCATGGTTAGTGTTTGCAGACTGTCAGCGTGACCTTTCCATCCTTCTCCCCAGGGAGACCTGATCCAGATGGGGAGCAGGGGAAGGACGGAGGCGTAGGAGCTCATAACTGTTAACATCTTCCTTTGTGAGCCAGAAGATGTGTGGTGGGATTTGTGCTTAATTTGCCTGAGGATAATGGGGTTGCTTGTCCCATCTGAGATGTGCTGAGCAAGGTATAAACTGGGCAGGGGTTGTGCTCTTGCTGGAGATTTTTTTCTGTTTCCATTTCTGAGGTTGTAGGTAGTTCTCTGTCATAAATTATTCAGTCTTGATTGAAATAATGACTTCGGTCTCCAGGGGGAAAAAATTCTTCTCTGGCTTTGGTGGGTACGAGTGTGTTTTCCAAAGTGTTACTGGGTTTTTACTCATAGAATTCCTGTGTCCTGCTCATCTTTCTTAGCGATCCAACCCTAGGAACACTCCAGCACCGTGGAATCATTTAGGTGGGAAAATCCCTGTGAGATCATTGAGTCCAGCCATTCTCCCAGCACTGCCAAACCCATCACTAAGCCATGTCCCCAAGTGCCAGACCCATATGTTGTATTATATGGAAGATGATGGCTTTAACTGGAAATAAAACATTTGGCTGGAATGTTCTGTGGCTACTTCTCTTGCTATAGCAGACATAGACCAAATAGACAGATAGATCAAAACTTCCCATGCTTCAGTTTTATTTTTCCAAAATTGTATCAGGAAGACCTGTGTGAGTAAATCCACCTGCCACTGGAAGTCATTCTCACGTTTGGTTTGAGTTCAGCAGTAAAACTCCGTAGTTTCACTGATGGTTCTTTTTCATGTTGTTTGTTTTGAAGCCAGTCTCTCCTCCCAGGACAGCCTGGGGTGGAGTCCAGGCAGAGTGATTTTCTGATATCTGATAGAGCCTCATCACTGCTCCTGCTGACTGGTTTCAGAGCTCTGCTGTGTCTGTGCCAAGCGTGGCAGCTGAGAGCATGTGGGGATGTCTGTGATGAAAAACCAGTTTAGCCAGTTCACCGGTAACGGATGCTTCCTGCTTATCCATATTCAGTTCTGAGTATTAAATCTGGAATTAATTTGAGGGACAAGTAAAGCTTGGTAATGCTAAATAATTTCTTGCACATGAACATCTCCAGCTCTTTTGTCTAGGCCAGAGGTACAAATGGAGTTTCACACATTGTTTGGGAGCGTGTTGGGAGCTTGCCACTCTGGTTTATGGCCAAACTGGTGGTGTGGCTGACACATGGAGGTTCTCAGGTGACCTGGTGATTGTCAGACCTCCTGGATATGCTGCAGACATGCTGTGTGACATTTTCTGTAGGGATCCACAGACAAGTGACAAGGAGAATTCCAATTCCTAAAGGGGACGGACTTACAGGAAGGCTGTGGAGGGACTTGTTACAAGAACAAGAAGTGATAGGACAAGGGGGCTTTAAGCTGAAAGGATGTATTTAAATTGAATTTTAGGGAGAAATTCTTCCCTGGGAGGGTGGGCAGGCCCTGGCACAGGGTGCCCAGAGCAGCTGTGGCTGCCCCTGGGTCCCTGGAAGAGTCCAAAGCCAGGTTGGACGGGGCTTGGGGCACCCTGGACTAGTGGGAGGTGTCCCTGCCCATAACAGAGGATGAAATTAAATGAGATGGGCTTTAAGGTCCCGTCCAACCAAAATATTCTGTGATGCTATAAGTACTCAAGAACTGGAATTTCCAACTGGTAGTTCCCTGCATTTTGTGGATCCAACGTGAGTGACCCCCACCTTCTATCCAGGTGCCTTAGGTCAAACAGAAAGTCTCCAGAAATACAAGTGTTCCACAGCTGGAGGCCAGGGAAAGCATAGTCAGATTTCAGGAGGGCTCCTGCTTCTGTTCTGTGTAAATGGGTAATAATCCTTGTCTTTTATTTTTGGATAACTGGAAATAGCTTAGCTTCATCCTCTGGTGGACCAGAGGATCATCATTGAATGGGTTAATGGTTGGACTCAACCATCTTGGAGGTCTTTTCCAACCTTAACGATTTCATGGCAAAATGAACAGAAGGAACTCTTGCTAAGCCCTCTGCAGGAGAACTGAGCCAGCTGCCTGAGTAGAATAACTTCTGAGCCCCTGTTTGCGTGTTTGTGTTTTATGTCCTTCCAAGGCCCTCTTGGTTGGGTGGTCTCATTGAGCACTTGTGTGATTGCTTTGGAGGCATTGGAAGTAAGACACAAACCTTGTTGGTTAAATTACATAGGAACTGTTCTGTTCACATCTGGAAAATCTGAATGTAGCAGTGTTCCTGTACCTTTATATCCTGGGATATGGGGGGTAGTTCCAGGTGTGTTTATTCTAATTCTTGCTTGAGAACTGCACCCCAAGAGTGCCCAATACCATCTCCTGCACAAGCACCTGTGCAGACAAGACATCCTGCAACCTTTCCCTATATCATGCTGATTTATTGGGAAGCGAGGGCAAGCTCAACCACCACGCTGGTACCTCTGGACTGTCCTTGTGGGGCAGGACCTCCTGGATCCTTGCAGCTCCTGCCGGTCTCCTTTGGTCTTGTTCCTGAGCACAGAAGAACCATTTGGCCTGCAAGGGTTGAGAAGCATCTATGTTGTGTCCCCTTTAGACTGAGTTATCAGCTTTTAAAAAATATTTAATTGTGCTTTGTCTCTTCATTTTGGTCATCTCTGTAGGACAGCAGTTTGAATTAGCAAATGTATCTGAGGTCAGTTTGGACTTCAGTGATCCTTATGGGTCTCTTCCAACTTAGGTTATTCAAAATAATCTAGATCAACTTGAAAAGAGGTAAAAGAAAGGAGAATTTTGTTTAAGTGCTACAAAATTTGCTTCTCTTGGCACCTTACATTGGCCCCTTTGTATTTTTTGTCTGGCTTTTCTGTAGTACTTGATAAATGTATGAAGTGAGGAAAAACCAAACCTAGGCTTCACAGAAGCTTTAAAGGTGGGATGTGGTTTCCTCACAGTGTCCACCTGACGTGCTGGTGTAGTTGGAATGACTTTGGTTACTGCATGTCAGTCCTGATAATTCCAGTGGAATAACGGAATTACAGACTGGTTTGGGTTGGAAGAGACCTTAAAGCTCAGCTGAATCCACCCACAGCTAAGGGCAGGGATGCTTTCCACTAGACACGTTGCTCCAAGCCCCATCCAACCTGGCCTGAGACACTTCCAAGAATGGGCCAAGTAGCAACAGTGGATGGACAGCACTGACATTTCTTCGTGACATCAGGGCTTTTTATCAGAAGGTTGTTAAGAAAATGATAAAGTTTTCATACAGCTGTTAAATTCCTCGAGGCCAGGAAAGTTCTGGACGTTGTACCTTTCTCACCTGGTTTTTTAACATAATTATTTTTATTTAATGCATTTCTTCTTTTCCCCAGGTAAGAAACCAAAAGCAACCTGCCTTTACTGAATTCTCAAGAACACAGCTGACCCTTTGGTACATTATCAAGATGCATTAGGAAACTGGATCTGGTGCCAAAAGAACTCCATGAATTTCCATGACTCTCTTGAACTCCAACACGGATACTTTTGGATATAAATTTCTGTTCTAAGGAGAAGAGTGTGTACTCCAACTCCTTTCTGCCAGCTTGCTGGCAGAGGTGTTTCACTAAGATCATGGACCATCCTAATAGGGATAAGGATGAAAGGCAGCGGACGACGAAAGGAATGCCGGGAAGGAGCGGGCACGGTTCTCGGCCAAGCTCATCGGCGTCCTCCGGCGTCCTTATGGTGGGACCCAACTTCAGAGTGGGCAAGAAGATTGGGTGTGGGAACTTTGGAGAACTCAGACTAGGTAAGAAGCAAACATTTTAGTGGCCTGCATTATGCAAATTAGCATTTCACCACTGGAATATAAATACATAAAAACCTACCCTGGCTCGGGAAATGCGTGCGCTGTCTTGTTTCCCACGTGTTGAGCTGCCTTACCGAAGCTTCTGACTCAGAAGATGTAACTCTTAACATGATTTTGGTTTGCATAAAGTCAAAGGGAATACACTGGAGAGGCCAAAGATGCAAATTTTGAACAATCCCAACAAATGATGACTGTTCACAGCGCTGAATGTCTTGCCTAAGGTGAAAAAAGAATCTTAACTGTGAATTGCTAAACCTTGCTCTCAATTTTTTGTTTGTAAGCTAAAACACCCATTTAAGGGATGGGTAAGACTCTTTCCCAGCACTCAGACTCAGTTCCATGTCCTTCTCTAACCTCAGTGCCCTCATTTCAGCCCCGTCACTCTCTCCCTGCTCTGTCTGTGTGTTGGGCTGGCTGGCGAGGAGCCGGATGTGCCGAGTGGCCATCTGGCTCCCTCAGCCAGCCTGACATTTGCTCATGGTCTGTTGGTTTCCTGACCACGTCTTGCAGCTGGTTGCCCAAAACAGATGGTTCCACTGATGCATTGTTTGTTTAGGACTGCTTGAGAGACCAAAGCAGAGCAGTGCACTAGGCTCTTAAGTCATCCTAAAAAAACAATGGTTGTGTTTTAAATGAGATGGGGAAAGCAGCTGGTGTTGCCTCACATAACTCAAGGGTCATAACACTACTGATAGTGTCTTTGTAGATTCCTGCTCAAAATCTGTCCTTTTAAATGAAACTGTGTGATTTCCCACTCCGAGGTTGGGTTATTGCACCGATACATGTGCTGCTGTTCCATGGTGTGAAGATCAGCCAGCTCACTTCTGGTGTGTCTCAGTAAGTGGGTATTTTGGTTTCAGCATTGCATCAGAGAAGCTTTATTGATTCATCTGAGCAGAGATAACACTCCTAAGGTGGAGAGAAACCAAGGGCAAGGGTGGAAACTCCCACCTTCCTGCACATGAGTATAATTGGCAGCTAAAGATAAATTTGGATCCTTGCAGTGACATAACATGAATTGCTCTGTTGGATTCTCAAAGCTCCCCCCCACCCCCAGCAAACGTCAGGATCTCAGGATCCCCAGGGAGATGTTGAATTGCTTTGTAATCCAAGCTCTGCTCTGAGGTTTAGCAGCATTAGTGGATCTCTCCGGATATATGGCTCTGGAGTTTATTCAGCTGGTGCCCAAGTCACAGAATCACAGAATGGTTTGGGTTGAAAGGCACCTTAAAGCTCATCCCACTGCATCTCTGCCATGGGCAGGGACACCTCCCACTATCCCAGGGTGCTCCAAGCCCCGACCAGCCTGGCCTTGGGCACTGCCAGGGATCCAGGGCAGCCACAGCTGAGCACCCCCAGCTCTCCCAGCCTGGCTCCAGAGCAGAGGGGCTCCACCCTCAAAGCATCTCCATGGCCTCCTCTGGACTCTCTCCAGCAGCTCCATGTCCTTCTGCTGTTGGACCCTGGCTCTGCAGGTGGGGTCTCACCTGAGTGAGGCCAAGGGGCAGAATCCCCCCTCCTCTGCTGCCCATACTTTAGGGAGGCAGCTCCTGTTTCCAGGTTTCTTTTTCACATTTCTCAAAATTTTAGTGGTATTGGGTTTTGTGACTCATGTAAAGTTTCATGGCATGGACTTTATAGAAAAGATTTCACTTCTGAAAAAGTCAATTTACAGAGAAATTCAGTTTTAAATTGCAACACCTGCTAATTGAGTGGGGTTTTTTTTTAATAATACATGTGTTGTTAATGCTAGTTTACTAAAAATTTAGACAATGAGCCACACGTACTGATAATAACAATTTGTTGTAAGGTTCTTAGAGAAGCTGTATTACTCATTTTTTTCATTTCTCTTGCTTTTTGCCAGTCACTATCACTTTAAGAGTTCCTGTTTGCTCAAATAGCAGCTATTTCTCTTGCACAGCCCATGGTAATTATCGCTGGGGGGAAGGAGAAGCAGCAGCTGAAATCCGAGCACACAAGTCTCTGATAACAGTTTTGTCCTGTGAAGATGAATGATGTGCCCTCTGCTTTTTGTCTATTTTTTACAGGGCTTCAGAGCAGTTGAGCACCAATATCACAGGCAGAACAAAGTCATACACTGATAAGCAAAGGGAAAATAGGCTTTTCCAATTCCCTGAAGAATTTCTCTTTTTTGAGGTGTTGTGTTTCAGTTTAAGCTGCTCTTGTTTGATTCTTCAGGGAGGAGATAGCACTTACCTAATGAAGCTGTTTGCTGTATATATCCAGCTCACTGCTCAGGGTTGATCTTTCTTCCTGAAAACACAGATCACCCAAGGACATGACTTCTTTGGAGCATGTGGGAGCAGCACAGTTGGATTCCAGCCCTCAAGGAGCTGAGATGGGGATCTGAACACGAAACGTAGCATTTGATAGGACAGGGGAAATGGCCACAAGTTGTGCCAGGGGAGGGTAAGACTGGATATTAGGAAAAAAATTCCTCACTGAAAGGGTGGATGAGCATTGGAGCAGGCTCCTCAGGGAAGAGTTGAAGTCACCATCCCTGGAAGGGTTCAGAAGGAGGAGATGTGGTTTAGTGGGAATGGTGGGACTTGTTGGAATGTTGGCCTTTATGATCTTGGACGTTCTTTTACAAAATTAATGATTGTGTGATCTGGCCCAGAGTTATACACTGACGTGGGGTAAAGCAGGGGCTGTTTCTGCAGACAGGCTGCAGAGCAGAGGGTCTACAAGACCTTTGGTTTCCAAAGTGGCTCAGTGTACTAGCAGGAATATAGAGCCAGTCCCCATGTCAGACCCTGCATGGATTTGGGGGTTCACAGGGATTTGACCCATTAATGTCTGGAGTGCTGCGGTCAGCCATGACATCCAAGATTTGGGTAAATCCCCAAAATCTCTCTGCTGGCTTGCTCCAGACAGAGCTGTGCCCCTTGGTTTTGCTGTCCCTCTGTCCAAGCTGCAGTGGTGTACTCTCCCTCCTCCTCCCAGGCAGGGCAGGTTGCACGGAGGAGCAAAGGCTCACAGGAGACAGTGACCTCTCCACTGAAACAGCCCTGAGCAGGAGCTGCACCTTCACTTAACCACAGATCTGCAGCACACTGAGAGATGTAACTGTGCTGGCAAAAGCCTTTCAAGCTGAGGCAATGCTTTTTATGGAGCAGTAAGTCCATGGCTCAGTTTTGGGTAGTTCCACTGACAATTATGTGATACTCCAAAGGAGAAGGGATGCATTACATCACCAGCATTCACGTGGGAAACTTCCCCAAGAGGATTTCTCAAGGCCCTGGCAGTGAGATGTGGTGAATGTACAGATGGATTGGAGACAGCAGAGAAGACAAAAAGATCCATCTCCAAAGTGATGCATCTGCACAGGGACCAGATCATTGGGTACTTGGGACATGCTTGATTTGCTGTGCCTTCTACAGCAGGTCTGAAACTAACAGCTCCTGGTGTAAGTGCTTCCCAGGCCCTGCTCCTGCCCTGCCCTCCACATCTAACATCATTCCAGTCAAACCATGTCTTGTTATTTTGGAATTACAGCCCCAGTATCAGATGCTATGATCATGTTTAACTATTTATTTTGCTGGTTTACTTGTTTTGAAGCAGAGTTCCTGGCTTCAAACTGCAGCCTGGGAGGCAGCTGAGCGATTCTCACTTTTGGGAGCCCCTTCCCAGTTTCAATGGAACTGCTCTGACCTGGCAACCTACAAAGAAGCAGCTTTTCTGCTGGTCTGGGGCCTGCTGCTCTTCTAGCATTTTTCCCAATTTCAGGCAGGGTGAAAAAATGTGTTAACTGCCATTTTTAAATGGTACCGGAAATAATTTTTAAATTACACACTGTTTTGAAAATGCCAGATAATGTTTCAATTAGAGCAAAAATATCTGGGCTCCCGTCTGCAGCTCTGGGAGCCCCAACATCAGAAGGACATGGAGCTGCTGGAGCCAGCCCAGAGGAGGCCATGGAGATGCTCTGAGGGTGGAGCCCCTCTGCTCTGGAGCCAGGCTGGGAGAGCTGGGGGTGCTCACCTGGAGAAGAGAAGGCTCCAGGGAGATTTTGTGGGCCCCTTCCAGTGCCTGAAGGGGCTCCAGGAGAGCTGGAGAGGGACTTGGGATAAGGGCCTGGTGTGCCACAGCAAGGGGGAATGGCTTCCCACTGCCAGAATGGAATATTGGGAATAAATACTTTCCTGTGAGGATGGGGAGGCTCAGGCACAGGGTGCCCAGAGCAGCTGTGGCTGCCCCTGGATCCCTGGAAGTGTCCAAGGCCAGGCTGGACAGGGCTTGGAGCACCCTGGGATAGTGGGAGGTGTTCCTGCCCATGGCAGGGGTGGAATGGGATGGGCTTTAGGGTCCTTCCAACCCAAACCAATCTGGGATTTCCATCCAAAGAAGGGAAGAGGCAGTTTCAGGGAGCAAGATAAAGCTGGAGCTGCCAGTGGGGTTTATTTGCTGGTAGCTAATGCAGAGCAGATAATCCAAGTCTATTTAGATTTCCTTCCCTTAATGTCCTCACATCTTCTCCCCCCCAGCTGCTGGCTGGAGCCCTGGTCTGTCTCAGAGGGTGGAGGGGTTTATCTGCCACCTGCTTTCCATGGATTTGGCCTGTGAGCTCTTTCAATGCTTCCTGCAAAATCTCCTTTCTACCCTTAGTTCCAGTCTGGGCATAGTATTATGTCTTTTTCTAAAAGATGGAAAGAAATCCATGGAAACCCCCACTGCATGTCAGGGGTTAATGCTGGAGCTCAACTTTCAGCTCTGCTGGCAGAAGACACCTCCTCTGAGGATATTTAACCTCACATTTAAATCCCTGTCCTGTGCATCACCTAAACAGGTTGGAGCTATGATGTCTTCTGTTACTGAGGGATGTTAAAAAAATCTGCTTGGTGCAGACTGGGCCTGGAAACACCCAGTCACACATTTAGAGGCCAGAAGTACCCTGAGTGATACAACAGGGAAAGCATCAAAAGAAGTTAAATGCAGAAAACATGAAGCTGTTATAAAGTAAACTGAATTTCCTCTGATATTTCAGGATTTAAAGATTACTGTATATCTTCTCCCATGTTCATAATGTCTTTATTTTTATTGAGTCTCCCTGTGCTGTTGTATCCTGTGCTGAGGAGGACATGGAAGGTTTTTTAATGCTTTCATGTGGATATGGAAGAGCTGCTCCAGCTCCTGCCTGCTCTGAATGATGTCACTCCATGTCCTGGGCTTTCTCAAGAGCTGGACTGTCCCAGCATCAATATCCATTACAGGAATTAGAAAATAAATGAGTAAGAGAGCTGAGCAAAGCTGATGCTACAAATAAGCCCTGATAACTCCCATCCTGGATTGCTCCTGAATTTCAGAGTTGCTCAGTAAAAGTATGACTTGTGCAGTGACACTGATGACAAAGGTTTCCCTAAATAGATCCACGGGGAGCTTTTGTGGTGGGGGCTTCCTTCCTCCAAGGGGACAGTGGGACTGGGACAGAGGGGGTCCAGGGACTGCCCAGGCATCCTTCCCCGTGGTGTCTCTTCCAGGAGAGGTTGCTGTCAGGCATGAGCCAGGTGGAGGGGAGTGATTGCTCAAATTCCCTGGCAGGGGAAGCAGAGGACGTTGAGTGACACGATAAGTGGCAGTGTCAGAACACAGGGAGAGATGCTCTGTGACACAGAGCTGTGCATCCCTGCCTCACGTCACTGAGGAGGCCCAGGGCTTGCTTCAAACACCAGACAGGCTCCTGGAGGAAAACTGCCCTCCGGCTGTAGCGCACGTGGGTCCCAGCTCTGGTCCAGCGCACCTGGATTTGAGCTCAGCTTGTTGTGCTCATCTGCCCTCCCTGCTTCCCAAAGCATGATCAGCCTTGGGAAATTCCCTCCACATCCCAGGATGAAATTGTTGAGTGTCCAGCAGATCCAAGACATTGCCAAAAGCAATGACATTCTGACTCTTCATTTTTTGTCCCCCAGACTTTTTTGGCATCATGGATAATGAAGCCTGCTGTGTCTGGGATACAACACGTGCTTGGAGCAAAAGTGCTGCCAAAAAATACAATTGCCTTGTGCTGAGTGGAAGGTGTTTTTTGCCTGCCCTGCTAAACTGCTGCAAACTGTTCATTATTTTGATTATTTTCAGGCTTATGCTTTGTTAAAGGCAGGAACTTCAGGGGGAATTGGGAAAACAGCCCTTTGCATCAGTGTCATTATTTCTCATTGTGCCTCAAGCTGCAAGTGTTGAATGTGGAACTAAAAGATTTTTTTTCTTCTCCCTTTGCAGGTAAAAATCTCTACACCAATGAATATGTAGCGATCAAACTGGTAAGTAATAGCTTCAGGTGTCTTTAAATGACTTACACTTTATCTTAAAAATTCAGACTAAAAGCAAGTTTTTCTGTTTGGGCTCAGTGCTGCTCCCACCCTCAGCTGGGAATGACTTGTTAAAACTAAGGAAAATTCTTAAAAGCACTAAAAGCATGGAAAAAAACCATCCTTCCACCTTTGGAAGGTTTTTGGTAGCTAAAGGATCTGTAGCTGTCTTAGAGCAGTGAGAGCCTTGTTCCTCTGCCCAGGTCCCCGTGAAGGGCTCTGGTAGTGGGTTTGCACCTCCTGCTGCTCCATGGCTCAAACCTTTCCATTCAGGACTCCATGAATTCTCCAGCTGTCAGAATGTTTGGTTAGGAGCATGGCACTGTGCAGCCTGGTGGTCCATGTTTTTAGAGCCAAGAGGCAGGAAAGAGGGTGTTACTTTGGTTAAAATTCCCTGGGGGAGCAGAGTACAGTTGGGTCTGGTGTCTCTCTGGGAGACTGCAGACACAACAGGCAAAACAAGATCCAGTCTGGTGAAGGTCAGTCCTTCCTCTGGCTGCCTTGGGTTGCAGAGAAGGTACAGTCTCATCATCTGTGGAATCTGGGAGATGGGGAACTCCCTAACTTGCAGCTCTTCCACATTTATAAACTCACAGCCCAGTAGTTTGTGTTCAGGCCTTAACTTTTCCTATCTGCAAACTCAGCTTTCATCAGTGCCTTGAGGTTTCAGATTCCATGCCTTCACCTGATGTGCTGAGTTCTCATGTGAACACTCTGTAAACATCACCCAAGCCCTAAAATCTGAAGTTAAAGTTGTGGTGCTATATTGACACTGCAGCAAACCCCCCAGTTTGCCCAGTTGATGCTATGTGGCAAAATGACGGGAACCACTCTGGTGACAGAAAATCAGGATGGATTTGTTGTATTAATTGTGATCACATTTGAGTGCCTCACATTCCATATCTCTGGCATTCCCGTTATGATGTCTAGTAGATGAAAAATAATTACAGCTTTGCAGGAGGGACTTGTTTTCACACCTGTTGGCAAATGTCAGAAGATGTTCCCTAAAGTAAATAAATAAATGCCTGCACAGGAATTCAGGAGCATAGTATCCCAGACTGGTTTGAGTATCCTGGAAGGGATCTTAAAGTTCCTCTCATTCCACCCCTTGCCATCCATGGTGGAACACCAAGGACACCTCCCACTATCCCAGGTTGCTCCAAGCCCCATCTAACCTGGCCTTGGACACTTCCAGGGATGGGGCAGCCATCTCTGGGCAACCTGTGCCAGGACCTCATCACCCTCACAGAGAAGAATTTCTTCCCATCATCCCATCCATCCCTGCCCTCTGGCAGTGGGAAGCCATTCCCTGTGTCCTGTCCCTCCATCCCTTGTCCCCAGTCCCTCTCCAGCTCTCCTGGAGCCCCTTCAGGCCCTGGCAGGGGCTCTGAGCTCTCCCTGGAGCCTTCTTCTCTCCAGGTGAGCACCCCCAGCTCTCCCAGCCTGGCTCCATAGGAGGTGCCCTTGATATGGATGCACATCAGAAAGCAGAATTGTTGCTTTTAGGCCATAGAACATGTGCTGTGTACACAGACAAGGTGTTTTATTGAGGCAATAATGCTTCTAGTTTGCTTCCACAGGTAATCTCACAGAGCTGTTGCATTGGAAACCGTGAGTTAAAACACAGCTGTACTAGTCCAAAGGGTGCTTTTTTCTCTCAGAAAAGTGGCTGCAGTGACACCTCTCAGTAACCTGAAGCTTTTCCATATGGCAGGACTCAATGGCATTGCCTCATGGCTGCCTCAGTCTGACCTGTTTTTCTGGTCACATTCTTTCTTCATTTTTCTTACTATTTTTCCCCCCAAATAACTGAGTGTTACAGCAGTTACTCTGCACCACTCTCCAGTTTCATTTGCCCTGTTGTGATCCAGGCTTATAAATCTCAGGTCCTTCTTGTGTGAGGGGCTGGAATTGCTATCGGATGGCCACCCAGGTGTCCACATACATACTCTGTTTTGGAGAAGTTTAAGGAGGGAGCAGTAGGAGAAATGGGCTTTTCTTGATCTCCTAATCTTAGACAAAATTCCACAGGAATAAGAATGACTCAGCCTCCTCAGCAGCAAATACATTTATCTTACATGTGGACTTAACTGCTATTTTCTTTATCCTTCAAATAATTTGTGGATTAGTGGTGGAGTAGCTGTAAGATGTGCTTATAGGCAACATTTTCTTTTATCTTCATTGTTGGACTGACTCAAAGCACTGCTCCAAGTCCTTCAAGCTGTGAGATCCTCTTCCACCACTGCAGCCCTGCTGTCTCAGCTATTTCTGCTCCTATCACAGCGTTAGAGCTGGGAAGGGAGGGAATTGTGTGATGGATACCAAGAGCCCATCAGAAAGTGCTGTGAAATTCCAAACTAATGCCTCATGGTTTCTTTTTGGGACTGAGCCTACACCTTGGAAAATTGCTGGCAGTGGAGATTGGTCCTTGTGTTGATGGGTGTGGTGTCACCATGTAGCTTCTGGTCCTGCTCCTCAGCTGACTTACTTGGTCAGGGGCATCTGGTTTATTCTTCTGAGGGTTTTCAAAGCTGCACTGCCCACAAGAGGAATTTCTTCCCTGGGAGCAGCCAGCCTGGTGCCATCCAGCTGCAGTCAGGGCACAAGTACCAGGCCATCCCCTCGCAGCAGTGATGACACCGTTGGTTCGAGCTGTGGATTTTCTCTGTTAGGCAGTAGCAATTCAGTTATTTTTACTACAAACACAAAATCTGCCATCATCCCTAAGCCCTTGGCCTACAGGACAACCATCTGTGCTGGTATGATCTTCTCAGAAGCTGCCATGACTCTGGCAAGCGTCCAGAGCTCTGGCTCCAGCAGCTCCTGATGCAGAAGCGGCTCAGGGCTGCCTCCCCTGATTTTGTCATGAGCAGCATCATGTCCTGCTGCATCAATCCTTCCCCTTTACATGTTTGGATAAATAAACTATTCCCTGAACATGCTGAGTTCCTGTTGCCCTGAATCCCTGTGCTCTGCAGGTGTCTGTAGACCCTCCCTCAAGCCACCAACAATTATCTTAATTTAAGTGTGACTTATATAACAAACTTGTTTGTGTATTGCTTTATGCTTGCTTTAGTTGTAGGTTTAGTTTTTCCTCCAGAATATTTTTTCACATTTTGCTGAGTATTTGGTCATTTTTATCTTCTGGAGCTTTAAAACATCAGGAATTTGGTGACCTTGGAGGCCTTTTCCTATCTCACTGATTCTATGATTAAGCTGAGAAGTAACCAGGAACATTCGTTCCCCTTGCTGGGAAATGGATGGGATGACTTGAGCTGATGAGGAACAGCTTGGCTACAAGTCAAATTGCCTGAATTCCTGTACACAATTCTTTCTCCACACTTAGAAAGAAGCCTTGACTGTGGAGTTCACACCCAGTGTGGACATCAGTCTTACAGGGCAGACTAGAGGTCAACAAAAATTGAGGCCAGTATTAACTCCTATCTCCAGGCTGCCTGGGCAGTTGGGAAACCCACATCCATGCCTATCCCAAGTGCACAGTTTTATTGCAAATGTAATTACTCCCTTCTCTTAATCCTCTCCATATTAACTTTATATTTTTAGAACCTCTGTAATCTTGCACGTTAATGCCTTGATGGATTGTAGGCATTAAGTCTTGTATGTAAAACGCAGATGAGTAACAGTTAATGAATGGGATGCTTTAGGTGCATTGCAGACTGGGGGGTTTGGGGTTTTTTGGGATTTTTCTTTTTTTTTTTTTTTTTTTTTTTTTTTTTGTATTTTGTGGATAAAAATAGAATATTATTGAGTGTTTCAAGATGTTTGACTGACAGCTGCCACAAGGAGGGGGAGAGTTCTTCCTTTTTCCCAGCTGTCTGGCTGCACTGTGGTGCTTGCTGTGAGCAACTGTGGTCTGATCTAAAACACACTTGTGTGACTCAACATTTTTCAGAAATACAGGCTGGAGAGCAGCAAAAGCACTGTGGGCAATCACAGTGCCCACAGAGTGAACTGGGGCTTGAGTTTTTGCAACCTTGACTTCCTTCTGCCAATGTCCAGGGTTGTTCTTCAAGGACCAGGAGCTCTATGGAATGATCCTTGAATTTCACTGCAATGAATGAGCTTTGTATTTAAATGAGGATGTTATTTCTCCTCCAGAGAGCAAATCTTACTGCTTTTTGTTCTTTTCTTATTTAAATGACATTTAATGGTGAAGTCTGTTGTTAGAATTTCAATTTGGGGTGTTTTAATTATGCACAAATCTTCAAGTATAGGACAGAACTTCTTCAGTCAAACTGATTTTAACCAATTTATTTATTTCTGTTCTAGGAACCAATTAAATCCCGGGCACCACAGCTTCATTTAGAATACAGATTTTATAAACAACTTGGAAGTGCAGGTGAGTAAACCTACCTTACCAAAAGTTTTATTAAATTTCTTTAATAAAGGGATTTCCTTATTAAATCAAACACCACCATAGTATTTGTTGTATAACTCTGACTTGAACTTAGGGATCTGGGCCAATTCCTTTTAGCCTCACACAAGTTTTGGAAGTGATTTGGTGAAAATTGGGTCATAATGATGATATTGGGTAATTATGTGGACCTAAAATGTTGAGCTCATGAGGATTTGCTGATATGGAAATGCCTCTGTAAGTGTGTTTGTAAAACACAGATTGTCAATGGATGGAAAGTTATTTTTGTATAGAACAATACCTCTTAAGTAGGTAATCTAAAGTCTAAACCTAGGAAATTGTTTTAATTTTTACTTGTTAAATCATAAAAGCATCCACAAGCCCCACAGTTCCTCTGTGCAATCAGGATCTACAGCAAACAGGAGAAAAATAGAGCAGGATCAGCCAAAGGTAGAATTTTTTATACATTTTTTTCTGGCAGTCTCTGATGTCCCTGATGCAGAGCTTGAGTTGTGTCTAACAGTGTTTGGATTTTTCTTCCCTGAATTTATGGTTGGTTTTTAAGCTTGAAGAGCCTTTTAGCATGTGCTGTTTCCCATGCCAAGAACTTCCACAGCCTCATGCAGGGTGTTGCACTGCTCAGGGAAGTCTCTGAGAAGCAACAACCTTCTCTTCTCCTTCTGTGCATTGATCCTGTATTGACTTCAGGTTTTGACAAGTTTCTTACATTACAGTAGTTTTTTTATACTTCTGATTTTATTTTTCCTGTTTTCCCTGAATGGACCTAGCTTCCACTTGCAGAGGATGTCTGATGGACATCCAGAAATACTTTGGTAATAATATATTACCAAGATACTAAGTTGAACTTCTGCTGGAGTTCTGTTGGTGCTTGTGATTTCTGGGATACCCCAGCCCACATGTCTTGTGACACATGAGTGAATCCCAGTCTGCTTTTTCTACACCACTTGGCTCCCTTCCACTCTTTTAAAGATTATGAAATTATAAAACTGATCAAAATTTGAAGGAGTGGCTTTATTTTGGTCAGATTAAGTATTTTTTAGGTTTTCCCCTGTTCCTAAAGAATTTAAGGTTTCCATCCTGTAATATTTACCCGCTCAGAGCATTCATGGAATGGTTTGGGTTGGAAGGGACCTTAAAGCCCATCACATTTCACCCCCTGCCATGGGCAGGGACACCTCCCACCATCCCAGGTTGCTCCAAGCCTCATCCAGTCTGGCCTGGGATCCTTCCAGGGATGGGGCAGCCACAGCTGCTCTGGGCAGCCTGTGCCAGGGCCTCACCACCCTCACAGGGAGGAATTCCTTCCTAGTCTTGGATCTACAGTCTTGGAGCATTTGTCAAGGGGCTGTTGGGAAGGCTCCTGAACAACCTGACTGTTTCCTCTCTGTGTGGTCCCATGGGTGTTGCACACCCAGCTCTCATGAGCTGTTGGATGCCTTTAGAAGCTCTTGTGCTGCAGTCTTGCTAAAACAATTGGAAATTGGCCAAGACTTGACTTCAAGGAGGATGTGAACTGCAATTCTGGTCTCACCATGAAACCTGGAATCCACACAAAACAAATTTTGGTGGAGTCAAGCTGCCGGGAGCAGGGAGGCTTGACTTGGGAAGAGTGCCTGGCTGGAAAAACAGATAAATAAGTGCCAACATTGGGGTAATAGAGGAGCTTGTTCTCAGTGATGTTGCTAGTAATGGTCCTTGCTCTGGAACTGCTCAAACAGCCAGGCTTGAACTTCCAGTAGGGATGTCTGGTTCCTTGGAATTGTCCTACACCTGCCAAACGAAGACTAGAAGTATCCGAACACATGGTGTGCATGACTCAGAGAGAGCAACAGTAGCGTTGCATGTGACATTCTGCTCAATAAATTAGCCAATTAATCCTGCCAAATGACGTGTCTGGCTGCAGCTCCCACTGTTAGCTGGAGGAGGGCGAGCAGAGGGAGCTGTTGTGACACCGCGGGAGCCACCTCGTCCCCTCGGCGGCTCAGCGGGTCAACTGCGTGCGCAGCCAGATGGTCCCAGCGAGCTCTGAGATCTCAGAATTGTCATCACATGCGGCTTTGGGAGAAAAATGGGGGATCTTTTTCTCATAAGGAGAGTTTTAATGGTGATTTCCTTCTTGGATGTTCAGAATAAACATTTTTAAGTGTGTTACTCTTGGGTAGTAGTCAGAGGAAAACTTAGGCTGGAAGGGACCGACCTACTTGGCCAGTGCCTGAAGGATGTATGTGGGTATCAATAACCTGCTTCACTTGACATCATCAAAAACTAGTGAAAATAGTCTTTTTTTTTTTTCTTTCCCTTTTTCTAACCTATTCAGTGAAGTTTTGCATTTCCCTTGGTGCAGTTGGACAAAGTAGCAAATAGCCCAGTAATTCATAAGCTAAATCCTGAGATGAGCTGAGATGTTTCCACATGAACAGATGATGTGATAACTGCCTCTTCCTTTAGCAGTGGCTTTGTGTCTCCCTGTGCCACGTGCTCCATCAGCTTCCATGTTCCAAGACTTTCTGACAGGGCACTGAAGATGCATCTGTTCCCTCCCAGCAGCTCCAGTTCCTCTGCCTGCCACGTGGCTCGGATGAGGACCCCTAGTCAGCTTGGATTAGCAAAGGATCCAGCAGACTGGATTTCATGTGTCTCAGACATCTTAAGATGCTTCTCACTAGATTAAGTGATGGAGCAGGGAGAAGTTTGTCAAAGGGATCTAAACTGTAGGAATGTGGCTGCTCTTGGTGCTTTTCAGAGCTGCTCAGTACTGGTGGATGGATCCAGTGGATTCAGAGAAAGTCCTGAGTCAGGAGCACCCAACTAACAGATGTCTCTGATGTGCTGCTTTGGATATTTGATGTTGTCTCTATTGTTTTAGTGCCTCCTTGTTTTAGGGAAGCTAAGAGCTCCCCTGTAATTCCCTTCCTCTAACTGGAGGAATGTTTGCGCATAGAAACAGATTTTCGTGATTCTTCCTTGAACATTTCTCCCCGCAGAAGTCGAGCAAGGCCCTGCTGCACAGTGACCATCTGCTAGCTTCTTCTTTCTCACCGTGGAATTAAATATCTAATAACCTAAAATAGTGCTGAGCGCTTTACCTTCTGCGAGCAGCAAAACAAACCAGCAAAGCTCAGGCATGGAGTCAGAGACCTGATGGTCAATCCATAGGGTGTCTCAGGAAAGGACACCTTTCCTTTAGGAAATGTACTTCATTTAGGTTTTAAGTAGTCTGGGATATGATCCATTTGCTCACCAAGGTAATTGAAGTAGTTTTAATAATCTCTGTGCAAACTAGTTGCGTTGCTCTCATCAGTGCTCTAATGCCAGTGTTGTACTGAACTGTTTACTGATTGGTTTTTGTCCTAAAAGCCACATTGCTCCAGCATCCTGACTGGAGTCAGGATCATTCAAGTCTCCAACATGTTTCTGGTACTGGATAAATCATTTAAGCATGCCATTTGTTCTCTGTACTTTGAAGTTTGTGAAATAAACTGAATTACTTGTCCATGGTCAAATAGACCCAGCTCCCAGAATGGTTCAACTTCCTGGGCAGTTACCAAAGGACAAAGCTTTGGCTTTGCTTGAACTGCCCCCTGCACAGCCAGCAGCATCCCAGGACCCTCCTGCTTTGGTTTGGGACGAGTAAAAGCAACTGCTTTTTCCATGGCTTGCAGGAGTCCTGCAGCAGCTGGGTCCTGCTGGTGGCACACCAGGGTCTCAGGGATTCCATTGGCTGTGTCCTGTGGGCTGTGTTTGCCTGTGGATAACAAGAATGGGCTTTCTGAGTCTGATTCCAGATTAGAAGAATCTAATCTTCTTTTTAGGAGCTGCAGGAAGAAGTCTAGAGGAGGGCACAGAAATGTTTCAGGGGCTGGAGCCAGGCTGGGAGAGCTGGGAGTGCTCACCTGGACAAGAGAAGGCTCCAGGGAAACCTCAGAGCCCCAGCCAGGGCCTGAAGGGGCTCCAGGAGAGGGACTTGGGACAAGGGCTTGGAGGGACAGGACAAGGGGAAATAGTTTCCCATTGCCAGACGGCAGGGATAGATGGGATATTGGGAAGGAATTCTAGGCAGTGAGGTGGTGGGACAAGGGCTTGGAGGGACAGGACAAGGGGAAATGGTTTCCCGTTGCCAGACGGCAGGGATAGATGGGATATTGGGAAGGAATTCTGGGCAGTGAGGTGGTGAGGCCCTGACACAGGTTGTCCCATCCCTGGAAGTGCAAAGCCAGGTTGGATGTGGCTTGGAACAACTTGGTGTAGTGAAAGGTGTCCCTGCCCATGAGGGGGTAAAATGAGATGGACTTTAAGGTCCCTTCCAACCCTAACTATTCTGGGATTTGTTACCACATTTCAAAGCACTTCTGGCATCTCTCCCTGTTGAGGCCATGTGGAATGTGATTAGAGCTCTGAGGACTTGCAGGGGCCTGGATTCTGACCGCTTTAGTTTTGGAGAAATCCAGCAAAATTTGCAAATTTCTAGTTTGGGTGACCAGGGTGGGCCAGGGCGAGTGGCCGCAAACAGAGGCTATTTTCCAAGGGAAAAAGAAGTCCTTTGCCCAGGCTCTGGGTATCAGATGAAAGCTGGCGATTAGGGCACTCAGGTTGTGCAGGAATTTAGATTCTGACCACTTCCGTTTTGGAGAAATCCAGCAAAATTTGCAAATTTCTAGCTTGCGTGGCCAGGTTCGGCCAGGGCGAGTGGCCACAAACAGAGGCTATTTTCCAGGGGAAAAAGAAGTCCTTTGCCTGTAAGCATCACCTTTGGAAGGTAAAATGGAGCACTGCGTGCTTCCGGGTTTCTTTTGGCTGCATGGAGCTGATGCTCAAGCTTCCACATAGTGACAGCTTCTGCCTGTGCACATCGTGTGCAGGAGTCATGCATTTTTGATTCAGTAGTAGTTTATTTTTGTATCAGCTGGCAGATGAGTCACACCTTCCCCCAGCCCTGACAGTCCCACCTTGGCACATGTGATTCATTCAGACGCGTGGCAGCCGTGCGTTGGGTTCTGTGCCACGGCTCTGCAGGCAGCGGTCACTCCCAGCACGGGCAGGTAGTGCTGAAAAGGGGATGTGGGACGTCACAAACCTCCACAGTGGCGTGGTGGGGAGCAGAAGAGGAGTCTGATACGCTGGAGAATCCCAGGAAACCGAGATCTCTGCTGTCCCCAGCCCACGCGGTGGATGAGTCACAGTGTAGGAGCAGAACAGTTCTGAGTCAGGGAGGGCTGTGTCAGTACATATAGAATATTGACGGGTTTTCTGTGGTTTTGTTTGAATTCCTGCTCTGTAAACAAGTTCACCTCTAATGAAGTATGGAGTCTGTGTGTTTACTTTGGGATCTCTCTGTGTTGCACAACTCACCAGAGCGAAGCAGTCTGTTTACTTGTCAGGAGGTAGGACTGAGGGAAATGAAGGTGTTATAAATAACCAATCCTTTGCATAGTCTAGTCAATATTTGCATATATATTCCTCAGTGTGGCTGAGCTGTCTGCTATCCATGCTGCCTATGGAGCTCTCCTGTCGGGACTGCTCGTGTTGAGCACCTTTTTCTGTGTTGCTCTTGCTTTTACCCACACACACTTCGTATGTATCGATGTGCTTTATGAAGAAATTCTTTCCATGCCAGTTGCACAATGCTGTCATTCATGTGGCAATTATGGGTCATTTTGGTAAAGCTCGTTACAGGATGGATGTAAACAAGTCTCCGTGGTGGAGCTGCCAACAGCACAATTTTATGGGAGGTCGTTGTGCATGACTCTGCCCCAAGGGAGCAGGAGTAACTCCAGGCCATGGCAGGGAGGGTTAGTGCAAGTGGTCCCACCCGTGTTTAATTAAGAAGTGTGAACATGCCCATTAACAGTGGCCACAGTCAGTGTAATCTCCAGAATTCCCACTCGTATTTGCCGCCTGGATGGAGGTGTTGCTGTGGCCAGGAGCTGAGCCAGGTCACTCCTCAGCAGCGGGCTGGTTTGGGGGGATGGAGCTGCTGGGTGGGGATGGTCATAAAATCACCGAGTGGTTTGGATTGGAAGGGACCTTAAAGCTCCTCTTGTGGCCATATGGGCACACCTTCCACTAGACCAGCTTGCTCAGAACTCTGTCCAACCTGGACACTTCCAAGGATTGCCCTTTGCCTCCCAAAGTCAATTTGGACTTGTGTGGAGCAACACGTGGCTGTCACCTGAGGTGTTTTGTGTCCTAGTCATTGTATGGGTTTGTTCATACCTGTCACACTGCAACACTCTGGATGAGCACTGCAGCCTCCTCCTTCGAAATACTGGAAATATTTTATATTGCCAGTGTTCAGTGACTGTAAGTATTTAATAAGTGACTCATCTGTGCAAGATGATACAAAACTGACATCTCTTTACAAGGAAACAGCTTTGGGACACATCTCATGTCACTCATTCCCTACCTCAGATGCCTGCAGTAGATTTGAAGGTTTAAAGATGTTGGGTTAATTTTCTACCAACGAGGAAAGACGTCTCCATTCTCAAATCCTGCACAGAAGTGTGCCCTTGGTCAGAGGTGGGAGATACTCAGCAAAGGAGATACAGTTTCCTTCTACTGAAGATGTTTTTGGGCAAAAATTGGAAACCCTAAGGCTGAGCTGTGTATTAAGGAATGGTGATCAGCAGCTTCATTGTAAAGTCAGAGTAGTCCAGTTTGAACCTGAGGGCTCCAGGACTTCCAATCTTTTGAATTGCAGAATGAAATGTAGTGGATTACTGTAAAGTGCTCAGTTAGACTCTGCTGCTTTCAGAGCTGGCTTGCTGTTGGTCCCCAGAGAATTATGTTTCACTGTTTAAAAATACATGGCTTTTCTTTCATGTGGCCATTCCCTTGTTAGGAAGGGCTTCCTGAATGTGCACATTTCAGCATCTCAGCATCAGAAGTTTTGACTTCCTTGTGCTAAATTTAGGTTTTGTCAATTGGAAGTTATCAGATGCTTTTAAAGCAAGGCCATTAATATTTGAATATGAGATTAGGGCAGTTTCCTTTTTATGTTCCGAAAAGTCCTCCTGCATCTCCTACTCTTCCGGTATTTGTGGCAGTAATCACAAATCAAACACCAGTAACTCCAGGCAGCAACTCCAAATCAAACACCAGCCACTGAAGGGGAGCAGCAGGATGCTGGGAAGCTGGAAAATGCCTTTCCTGGAGACACTTTTCCTTGAAGCCTGACATGGCCAGAAACCTGTGGCAGCTGGACTCATCCAGGTCATCCCAGATGCCTCACTGAGTTCTGCTCATGGTCAGCAGTGTCCACTGAGAGCAGGTTGTGGGTTGTGGGATGTGCTTTGCTCTGAGGATCCAGCAGGACTCAAGGAGAGGGACAGACATTTCATCATCAAGGTCTCTGTGCTGCTTCTGGTACCTTCTGGCAGACCCTGAGCTGAAACATGCCTTGCTGGCTGTCAGCCCAGCTGTGCTTGGGAGCTGGAGGTCCTCAGCCATCCGAGTGGGGAGGTGAAGACCACAGAGCCACAGACTGGGTTGGGTTGGGAGGGACCTTAATGCTCATCTCATTCCATTCCCTGCCACGGGCAGGGACACCTTCCACTATCCCAGGCTGCTCCAAGCCCTGTCCAACCTGGACTTGAAAACTTCCAGGGATGGGGAGTCCACATGATACGTGGTGTTTGAAGATAAACTTTGGAATTTTATATTTACATTGAATGAAAAATCCAGTTTGGCAATGAGGGCCAGGATAATTAATAAGGATTAGGAGCTGGTTGGTTGTTCTGCTTGTCCCACTTTCCTTCTATGAACATTCTTCAAGCCATGGGGATGCTGCAGCTGTCAGCCCAGCTGTGCTTGGGAGCTGGAGGTCCTCAGCCATCCGAGTGGGGAGGTGAAGACCACAGAGCCACAGACTGGGTTGGGTTGGGAGGGACCTTAATGCTCATCTCATTCCATTCCCTGCCACGGGCAGGGACACCTTCCACTATCCCAGGCTGCTCCAAGCCCTGTCCAACCTGGACTTGAAAACTTCCAGGGATGGGGAGTCCACATGATACGTGGTGTTTGAAGATAAACTTTGGAATTTTATATTTACATTGAATGAAAAACCCAGTTTGGCAATGAGGGCCAGGATAATTAATAAGGATTAGGAGCTGGTTGGTTGTTCTCCTTGTCCCCCTTTCCTGTCCCTTCTATGAACATTCTTCAAACCATGGGGATGCTGCCCTTAGGAACTAATTGAGGTTTAAAGCTATAAAATCAGTTTTTAGGGGGGCTGCTGTGTTGAGCACTGCCCTGATCCAAAGCTCTTTCTCCTTTGGAAGGTGGGTGCTGGATTTAGTGGGATCCCTTCCAGTGCAGCAGAGGCATGCTGCACACACTGGGAGATTTCTAAGGTGAAACCCTGAGCTGTGCCAGGGAAGTCCTGTTATGGAGGCCTGCCCACCTCCCAGACAGGCTCTCCAATGGGTTTGGAATTTGTGTTTTGGAGCTGTGCCCTGCCTGCTATTGGAAAACCTCTCACTGCTAAAAGATAAGCCACAGGCTCTGCCTGAATTTGATGGGTCAGGCTGGAGTTCTGAAGTTTAGTAATAATTTTTCCGTCTGAAAGTTCCTACCCGCTCTTACTTGACTCTCTCAAGGTGAAACAGAGATGGTGTCTGGAGGCAGGATCTGATTTAGCACCTCTGAACTTCTGTTTGCAGCAGGTTCTCCTGCCATGAGAGGGAGTGGGAGGTTTTCCCTCAGGCTGGAAGGACCTGGGTGGTAAAAAGTGTGGGTAACACTTTCCTACTCATGTGAAAAATCCCTTTTTCCCTCCAATCCTACAGTAGTGATAGGACTGATGGATGCCAATCTCTTGCTTTGTTGTGGAGAATTTACGTGCATTTGATTTTTATCCATCACTTTATACTTTGATGCTGCTGCAGGGGCAAACCTGCAAAAATCCACCCTCCCAGTGGGACCAGAGTGAGTTCTGGGGGCCTGAGTAGCACCCACAGCTTTGCAGGAAGATCCCAGCACAGCTCTGGGTGACACGTAGGGATGTGCTGCCAGAAATGGCACCAGATTGTCCCACCACAGTCTGGTGGGAATCTGGCCTTCAGCTGCCTGAGCAAGGCTGAGCATCATCTTCCTCTGAGCACCCAAAGGTACGTGTCCAACACCTCTGTCAGCTTTATCCAGCTGGATCTGACCCCTGATCTGCCATCCCAGTTAAAAATGCTGCTGGATGCAGGACAAATCCTGCCTGTTACATGCCAGTTTGGCCTTAGGTCGCTGTGGTGTCCTGGTGACACTGACTGTGGCCCCTGCTCAGTCTGTGGCTGCAGCTCAGGCTGTCAGAGCCTCCTGCATTGTCATCGTGGAAGTGTCACCCCGGTGTGCAGCTGGGGAGGAAGCAGGGAAAAGCTCTCCTCCAGCCAACTCCTCCCTATGGAGATGAGCTGAGGAAGAGCAGGAGCCACCTGGGACTTGGTGTGATCAAAGCAAAATGGTTCTCTGGGCAGCAGAGGAGCAATTCAGCACAAGCAATTTGGTTTTGCTGCTTTTGTAGCATTTTTCATCTGCCCAGAAGTAGCTTCTTCCCTGGCACTGCTTCTGGAGTGAGTGCTGCTGAGCAACCAAGAACTCTTGTTGTTGATTTTTCTTGAGATTGTACCTGTGATGTCATTAACATGCATCACTTTGTGTGCATAACATGCTGCTGAGGGGCAGTTCTGATCTCTGCTCCCTGGCACCAGGAGCACCACCTGAGGGAACAGCTGGAGCTGTATTAAGGAGGTTTAGGTTGGATATTGGGAAAAGGTTCTTTCTCAGAGGGTGGTGGGGCACTGCCCAGGCTCCCCAGGGAATGGGCACAGCCCCAGGGGTTTAGAAAATGCTCTCAGGCACAGGGTGGGATTGTTGGGGTGTCCGTGCAGGGACAGAAGCTGGACTTGTTGGTCCTTGTAAATCCCTTCCAGCACAGGGTATTCCATAATTCTATGAATTTGTTCTCAAAAGAAAACAAAATTACCAAGGGCTCCATGATTTCATCTCAACTCCCTCTCAGCAGGTAGGGCTGAGCAATTGCACAGCGAAGGAAAACTGATCAGGAGCAACTTCCAATTGCTCCTTGGATTTTTTTTTTTTATTTTTTGGGGGGTGGAGGGAGGGAATTTGTTTCTTTGTTGGTTTCTTTCTTTCTTTTTGGTTGGCTTTTTGTGGGTGTTCTTAAGCAGCAGAGCCCAGTTGGGCACCCAGATGTGCTCTGGCAGAGCTCACACAGGTATGTGACCTGCAGTGGAGCAGAGTCACGGAATTGTTTAGGTTGGAAGAGAATCCCTCTCAAACCATCAAGTCCAACCATACCCCAGCACTGACAAGGCCACCATGTACCCCTGTTCCCAAGAGCCACATCCACGTGGCTCTTAAATCCCTCCAGGAATGTTATTGAGTGGCTCCACCTCTGCCCTGGGCAGTTCCAGTGGTTTTCTTTCATCCTTGTCCTTGGATTGCAGGTGTGTGGGAAAGGTAATAAGGATAGAATTTAAGTTAGCACTTTTTTTGGGTGGTTTAAAATAACTGTTCTAAAATTATTTACTGGTTTTATCCTTCTTTTAAGGTGTTGTTCTGTATGCCAGCTGCCATCATCACTGAAGCAAGACGTTGTGTTGGATACAAAATCCAACAGTAACATGGAGATTTGAATGCAGTCATTTCCCCCAAGCCCTAGAAATTTGAATTCAGTCTTTTGAAACTTGAGAAAAAAAGCAATTTATTGTGCTGTGCTGTATTCTTCTGTATTTGTCAAGAGCAGAAACAATTTCACTTGAGTGATTTAGTTGTTAGAGCTAAGAAACTGCCTGTGAATGGGTGTTTCTGGGTAAATTTCCCAGATTTTGAAAGTTTTCCTGCATTTGACCTTTTCAGATAGGGTTGATTCTCCTCCCAACCTTTTTTTATCTTTATGAATACAAATATGAATGTCTCCTTGGTACCCCCTCTTCAAGTGCTTCTTGCTTTGTGGATGTGAAGAGTTGTTTAACTAAGAGAAGCCATGATGTCAGGCAACCAGCTTGTACCACTCAAGGAAGATGAAACACCACCCTGTTCTATAACACAATGATCCTGAGATTTGTTTTCCTGCAGTTGAAGTAAAAATCAAATTGTTTGGATTTTTACCAGCATCAAGAACAAATATGTTCTTCCTTCTGTCCTTCCCTGGTCTGTTTTTCTCCTGTTCCTTTTCCCGTACCTTTTCTTTGTGTAGATTCGAATATTACTAAAATGAAACAAAACACAGCAGGGTTTAAATATATCCTGCATATCCTGAGATAAGCTGGAGTGAGGCTGGAGTCTTGCAGTCCACATGGAACTCCCTGGAGATGACAGCAGCTCTCTCCTCACAGCTCATACACAGCTGTTGCATTACACTGTGCTTAGTGTCGTCTCTTCCCGAGAAAAGCTCAGCTCTCTCTGCCATCATCAGGGGAGAAGGTGTTGATCCAATACCTTCCTGTGGCTTTCCCATCCCTGGAAGTGTTCCAGGCCAGGTTGGATGGGTCTTGGAGCAACCTGGTGTACTGGAAGGATACAGCTGCCCTGCTCATGGCAGCTTTGAGGTCCCTTCCAGCTTCTGGTGTTCTCCTTTGAGTTATTTCCTCTTGAGTTCAGAGAGTGTTTGAGCTGCACCTTCTCCACATCCAAGGCCAGGAGCAGGGCCTTGCTCTGCCTCTCCTCCTCCTCACCCACCGATGGGCTAAAGCAGAAAGCCCTGCTGCAGAAATTCCTGCTAGGCAGTGGTGCAGGAGCATTCAGCATTTGCTAGGAGAAGTGATTTATTGCCCAGATAAAGCAGGGAAAAGATGCTGTGAGAAGCTGGCAGCAGAGCTGAGTGCCTGGCAGCAGCTGGAGCAAACAGAGCAGGAGGATTTTTGGGGACAGGAGATGTGCAGGGGGTCTGGACAGGTCTGGGTGCTCTTCACCTTGCTCAGGTGAGTGAGAAAGAACTAAAGATAAATTGTGGGCTCTCAAAGCACAGTATCAGAGCTCAAGAGAGCAAGGAAGCTGTTGAGGAGCGTTACAGGCTGGCAGCACTCTCAGCATGGTGTCCTCTCTGTGGGTCACCACTGGAGCCACCACGGTGCCAGCCATCTGCAGCTCCTCCGACCCCACTTCTCCATGTGCATGTTTCTCTGTGTGTGGCTCTTGGATCAGATCACTGGTTTTAGGCTCTTTCCCTCATCTTACGCCAGCTTAAGGTTTGTGAAGCCTAGGAGTGGCTGGTGAGATTGTGGCAGACCTTCTCCACCACCTCTTTTCCACCGGCAGGTGAGCTGGGCTGGAGACACAAATTGCATTTTCTGCTTGTTTTCCTTCGCGTCTCAACTGCTGTTTCTCAAACAAGAGAAAACACTCAATCACCCAAAATCTCTGTCCTTCCCTAAGCTCCTCCAGGGAAGATTGAAGGTGAAGGACTGTATTATAAAGCTTTTGCAGCTGTACTTTGAAGGAAGATATCTCTGAAAGGCATCCAATCAAATATATAAAAGACCCTTAGGACAAGGTAATTACCAGTAACAAGCCCAGTCTCAACTTTTGTCCCATCTTTCTATTTTTGAAGCAGACTACTCCAAAATCTGAAGGGCAGGATTAGTCTTATTACTTGCAGCTCACAGAAATAACCTATTAATTAACGTGCTCAGGTAGATTTACATGGGACATGTTTGAAGACATTAAAAGCTGAGATCTTGGCCCAGTCAATGTTGATCACAAATCTTCTCTTTCAGCCAGGATTTTATTCCAATTTGAAAATTAAGAGAAGGGTAGATCCTCATTAGTGTAATCAGCTTAAATGGGTTGACTACTCTAAAGCAATTTGTTTAATTTGTTTGGAACATGTTTAATTTTAGCTATAGATATTCAGCCCTCTCACAGTTGCTATTTATGGTGTTCATCGTGTAATTTTGTGTTCTCTGATTTGTAAAAATAAACTTTCTGCTCTGAATGAGAATTTTGTGACAATCTATGGCCCATTCATCAGAGCCTCTTTAAAACCACACAGAACTTTCTGTGCACTGATGCTTCTGGCGTGTGTCTGCATCTCTTTCAGTGAGAAAGAGTTCTTGCTGCCCACACAGAGCGTGGGTTTGCGTCAAGCATCAGCTTTTTGCTGGCCTTGGATTCCTCCCCACTCTGAGTGTGGGATTTGGGGCTCTTCAGGAGTGTCTCCCCTCTGCAATAGAGCTCACTGTCAAAACCTGCGTGAGGAGAGGGTCTGAATCCTTCTTTAATTCTTGAAATTGATGACATCAGCTTCTCTATTTGCCTAAACCTCATTGAAGGGCAGTGGAAAACAACTCCCCATGGGAGCAAAAACCATGGGTGGTTCAGAAACTGCTGATATTGATCACAAGCTCTGGATGTTTCTGGTGAATTGCGGTGTGGGGATGTGGCACTTGTCCTTCCATTGATGCAGATGTCACGTGCAGCTTCCTGCACTTGCTCCCTCGTTCCTCCCTGGATGTATTTTATTTGCTGTTGATGAAGTGTATTCATAGCCTCTCATGGTGCTCACACGGAGCCTCAGGCCAGGTGCTCTTCTGGAGCAGGTGGGTTCTGCTTCCATGCAAGGCAGGTGCTGCAAACTCTGATTTCCCTCGGGCATAACCTTAGATTGGCATCTCTGCCCATCGCCGTTCCATAACCAGTCCTGGAAATGGCTTTGGAATGCCTGTGTGCCTGAACTAGTGTGGTTTTTTGGAGTATGTTGGGTGTCTGAGGAGTTTTGTGGCCATTAGTCATGCTGTAAAAGATAGGGCAGGCAGATAACATTACTCAAATCATCCAGGGCACTTGATCCTGTGATGGAAGTTCCTGAAAGGTGTTGCTCCGGGTGTTAATCTGGCTCAGATGAAGCTCTCTGGAAGAGCAGCAATCCTGCTCTTTGTTCCCATTCTTGTGTTGAAGCTCAAGCCAAGTGTTTTTTGGGTTGATCCAACATATTGCTCAGCCACAAAGCACGAGGAAGGATGGGAAAGTCCCTTTTGGTGGCAGCCCAGGAGCAGTGAGAGTTTAGCATCCCCGGAAAGCCAAGGCCAGTCTCGGGAGTGTGGGGGAATCAAAGTCTTGAGTTTTTGGCTTTGATGTCTGCATTTGCTCTCATTCCAGCAGTGATGCTTTAATCTACAAAATGCTTTGCTAGGTTTTCGCTGTGCTCAGCTTGAATTTCTTCCAAGACATCACTCTGCTGAAATAGCAGAATTTGCCTGTGGATTCCGGTGCAGCAATCAGTCTGTGTTTATTGGGGTGATAAACTTCCTGTGAGAGTGAGGGTGGAGTGGGCCCTTTTCCATGTAGCTGAGCCAAATCACTCAGCAGCGAGACCAAAGCCGTTAAGCAAATTGAGATGATTTCTGCTTGCAGCAGTCTCTGCTGTAATAAACTGGTTTTCCTCCAAAGGAGAACCTGCACATACCATGCCTGTATTTTCTTCCCTTAGTGTATTGCTCTTGTTTGATACCATGGAGAAATTCCTAGTTCTGATGTGATTTCATGCATTAATTGCATTAAACAGATCATGGTTTGTACTTCAAGTGTTGAGATGTACCTTTGAATCCTCAGCATGAGACTCTGCTCTGCTGGTGGCTTTTCATCCCTCAGTCTCTGAGTTCAGAGCTGCTCACCCACAGCATGACACTATGGCTTTGTGTGACCTTTCCAGTCCTCTCCCAATGCGATTGCTTTCCATTAAAAACCTCAATTCCAACTGCCCAGGCAAAAAAAGTCCTTTTTCCTCCATCAATCTCTTTAGTTGGCAACATCCTTCTTAAGTATTTACAGATCTGCTGGTGATATTTCTGGAATTCCTGTGGTTCACTGTGACAATGGACTCAGCACCAGGGCACAATGCTTTTCACTGAAATAGAGCCAAGCTACGTCATAAATTATGCAGATGGGCTGTGACAATGTCAAATTTTATGCAGATTTTCTTGGGCTGACCCTTTTTACTGTTCAGAATGGTTCTGGAGCTGCCTGTATCTCAAGTTTCATCCAGTTTTATCTGCCAGCACACCCTTTAATGTGTACAGCAAGTTCATCTTTCGAGCTTCTCCTCTTCCCAAAAAATTGGTTAATGTTGAGTTGAGTTTGAGTGAGCTGAGGATGTGTTATGCCAAGTTCCTCCCAACTTTATTTCCATAACTAGTATGGAGCTGAGGATCCTTGGTGTGGGCTGGGAGCTCCACAGGGCTCCTCAGCGCTGCTCCTTTGGATCCAGGACACAGTAGTGCAGCCTGGCTCTGGAATTCAGAGAGATGTTACAGCAGCTCTATCCTGGCAAAGGCAAGAGGGAAGTCCTTGACTGCAGAGCTGGCAGTCAGAGAAAACCCTCAGGGAAAAATCGAACCCTAAAAATATGCCTGAGGCAAATGATGTCTCCTGTATTCTGACATTTAGGATGTTTTTTTTTATGTTCTTCACTAAGGCCTCACCTTGCCAGAGCTCCCACAGAAAGCAGAGCTTTCCTGAGGGTTTAAGAGAATGAGGGTACTCCAGGCTCTGGGCTATAAGCTCTGAGTAGGTAAAGCTGAAGGAATTGGGATCTCAGAGAGCACTAAGTAGTGTTCCTTCCTTCCCTACATGAAATCTCCATCTTTTGGATCTTGCTATAATGTCTTCCTGGGTCTTATGCCAAGTAGGAAATTCTTTTTAATTGCAATGTTCACCCCTTACCAAGTGAGGCTGTAAATTAAATGTTCTCATCTTCCCCTGATCTGCAAACAGGATCCTTCACCTTTTCTAAGAGCCTTTCTGCAGTTTTGTTCTCCTGCATACCTTAGTTAGCAGAGTCCTAACTCTAATTCCTTCCTCAGTTCCACTATTTGAGACTTGTAGAAATTGTGGTAGAGGTACCTGTGGTTTGTCTGTGTCTAGAATCTATAATGGGCTCGGGTTTAAATTTTGCATAAAATATTCTGTTACTCTCTTCTTCTCTATTATTAGTCTATTATTCTCTAAAAAGTAGAGATGCTTATCTGGTGTTAGAGGTGACTTTGTAAGGTAGGTCCTCATCAGACTTTACTGAAAACCCAGGGGCTCACTGTGAGTCACTTCAAGACCTGTTGCAATTATTCCAGCCTTCAGCACTAAGCTGATGACATTAAATTGCCATTTGTGTGGATTTGGGGATATTTGAAAGCATCTTTGCCGTGCCTGGATCATATCCCATCATTGTTTGGCTTTCTGAATTGCTTCTGCATCAAACCATCCTGTGTTCCTAGAGGATTTAATGACTGTGAGTGCTTCCTAAAGCATGGAGCTCTGTTAGGAGCAGCAGCCTCCCAAACCCAGGTTGGGTCAGTGTTTTACAAAACACTGGTTAGGCAGGGAATTCCTGCAATACTCTGTAATATCCCATTAATGCATCCTGATGACAGATTCCCTGAGCATGTGAATTAATGAGATTAAAACCCTCCTCGGGTAATCTTTGTCAAACTGCATTCTGTTCTTTTGGAGCAGCACTTGGGAGCACAAGGTCTGTGATATTTACAGTTTAGTGATCTCAGTGCTGCATTTGTTACGTTGTTGGCAGGTTGCAGAGTTCTGAGTGCCATTGGGTGGATTAGCAGGGCTTCCCTAAATCTGGAGTAGGACATGCACTTGTTGTGTTGCTGACATTCTCTCCAGCCTGGAATGTGTCACTGCCTGAGCACCTCATAGAGCCAGCACCAAACTGTGCACTTAATTAGTCAAGTATTTTGCTATATCTAACATTGATCACTTATGCAAATCCAGGTATGAGCCTGTGCTTGTTTAAAACATGCCATAAAATTAGTAATCACAGTGCTCTCAGGTCCTGTGCACTATAATTTGTGGATCTCTGTGGGAAAAACATAGCAGTGCTCCCCATGCTCAGCCTTTACACTGAATAGCAGGACGCCGTATCTTTGGGCATTCAAGCAAATCTTTTGTTTTGACATAAGACAAAGCCCTGTATTTCAAAAACAAAACCTTTCTGTTGTGTTTTGGAGCTGTTTATGAGGTGTAGACTGGAAATACATAGATATTTAAACGTGTTACCCAGCTTGGTGCTGGCGCTGGGACGCCGAGTGCTAGTGCAGGTGCTGATTAGCAAAATGAGCAGTTGGGCCTGTGCTAAATTCCTCCTCTATGGGCTGCTGTGGTTTCCTTTTTGACTCAAAGGTAATTCCAGGAGTGCTGTGCAGCTCTCTGAGTCTTCCCTTTCCTTCTGATGCCTTTCAGGAAGCTGATCCACCCAAAAATCCCCTGCCAGCTGAGTGTCAACACTGCACTCCCACAGAGCAGTCTGTTGGGTGGGAAGAGGGGCTCTGGCTCCTGCCAGTTGGATGTTGATAGTTGTGTTGTGTGCACACGTGCTAATGACCATGAGCGCCTGTTTTTGTGTGGTGATTGGTCACAATGTAAAACTTTTCCCTATTTTATGGGAAAAGGGTTTTTTCCTTTTTACTGAGTGTAATCTTTGTGAAAGGTTGTGCTGAAAAACAAGGGCTGGGTGCTATTTTGGTGACAAAGCAGCTCTTTTTTGGCCATGCTTCATTTTCTCCAAGGACTGTCATCTTCCTTACTGCTCCCACATCTGGGGCTGTTCTCTCCCGGTGTTTAGTGGAATACAAGGAACTCCATGTCTTATTCCCTAAATCCAAATCTTTAATCTGCCAAATCTGGATGCTTTCGGGTGGACTCGTTAATTGCTCTGAAATCCCATTTGTCTGTGCAAGGGTGTAGATGAGCAGAGCCTGCACTGGTTTGGCCTTTGGCTCAGTCACGGTTTGTGCTGGGACTTATTTCCTTGCTGGGCAGCATCAGATAGAACACTCAAGAAGTGACAATAAAACTGCCTAACAAAAGGTGTGCATGCAGGGGGAGGGGAATTAACGTTGTCCCATTGACTGATTCCAGTTCTTTTCCAATTCTTCCAGCTGAAGGGCTCCCCCAGGTGTATTACTTTGGACCCTGTGGAAAGTACAATGCCATGGTATTGGAGCTGCTTGGTCCCAGCTTGGAAGATCTGTTTGACCTCTGTGACAGGACCTTCACTCTGAAGACGGTGTTAATGATTGCCATTCAGCTGGTGAGTGGTGGCAGGGCCCTGCCCTGGCGTGTCCTTGGGTGTCCTTCCATCCTAGGGTGGGCACCGTGCAGGGTTCAGGGCTGAGAGATCTTCTTCCATCACAGACTCACCGGGTGGGTTGAGTTGGAAGGAACCTTCAAAGATCTAATCCCACCCTCCCTGCCAAGGCAGAGATAACTTCCACTATCCCAGATTGCTCCAAGCCCCATCCAGCCTGTCCTGGAAAATTTCCAGGCATAGGGCAGCCACAGCTTCTCTAGGAAACCTGTGCCAGGGCCTCACCAGCCTCACATTCTCCCCAGTATCCCATCTAACCCTGTGTTCTGGCAGCAGAAAGCAATTTCCCCTTGTCCTTGTCACTCCAGTCCCTTGTCCAAGGTCCCTCTCCAACTTTCTTATAACAGAAAACTTCTCAGGGGTGAGGAGGACTCCTGTCTGTGTAGGGAAGGTCAGATTAGGCTTATGAGAAGCTGGCTCCCTGCACAGCAGAACCAGTGAAGCTGGATTCCTACAGACTTGCATCCCATGTCCCCTACCTGCCCCTGCCCCAGCTCCCTCTCTCTGTTTGGACATCCCAGGAACATCTCATTTCTCACCTGCTCCGTGGGACACACAGAGCACAGCACCCCCCCACACTCCTTCCAGTTCTGCTAGTTTGGTGCAACTGGGCTGCCCATAGACTGAAACCTCACAGGGCAGTGGGAGCTGAGCCCTGCTTAGCCAAAACAGCAGCATTTGAGAGCTCTGCTTTTGTCAAATTTGGTCAAAAAATTAATTGGTCAGTCAAATGGGTTTAAATTCCTGACACTTGGAATAGAATACCTCTATGGGCAACATCACAGAGCCTTTAATGTATCTGAAAAGGAAAGAAAGTCAAGCTGGAAGGGATCCAGGCTTGGATTTGGGTTTGTGTTAAAAGTGAGCAACATAAAAGCTGAACATACTAACTGTGGTGTGGAAACTTCCACAAGTCAGTGGGGCAGCCAGTCAGTTTGGCTTTCTTGGTTTTCAGACTGCTTTGCAGATTCCCAAGTACATAAATATCTGCAGATATCCAGATTTTGCATAGCTGGACCTTGGGATCACCCAGATACTCCACAGCAGAGCTGGGATTGTATATTCACATCAATAGCTCTGTAGTTAGAAGCATGGTAGGGAAGAGGACATGTAAGGGATGAGGAACACAATCCTTTCCAGATAAACTGAAATTTGACACAGCAGAATCTCAAATGGAAAACTGAGATCAGAACTGCAGAAGTTTGAACAGCAGCTGCCTGTTACTGAGGCCTCCCATAGCAGAGCAGTCAAGTTCTCTTAGGTTTGAGTGTTTCTTTATCAATGGAAAACCAATTTATAGTATTGGCTTTGATTAAATAAAGTGGCAACAGCTGGCAAAGCCTCAGATACAACTTGTGTGACCTTTGCAAGGAAAATATAAAGATGTAAATTCATTCCCAAGGGACTGCTGGGGAAATCAAGATTGTCACAGCCATGGCTGCTGCCTTCTGCCGAGGCCCAGGGCTGCAGCTCAGCTCTGGGCTTGGATGTTCTTTACTGGCATCACCTGATCTTGTGGCCAGGCTGCAGTTCACCTAGGCACTGGTGCCAGGTGGAAAACACATGCTGAGGCTGATGCAGGGGGACAGCAGTTGGAAATGGAGGAGCTGATGTTCTCTCAAAGGATCAGGTGCTCCTCTGGCCATGGGGAGATGTTGTAGGGCCTTCTCAGTCCCTTCAGGGAGATTACATGAGTTGCCAGCTTGGAGTGTGCACATCTAAGGGGACAGATTCAGCATCCTCAGGTGTGCCCCATCACCTGGCCCTGGGAGAAGTGTTTTCCAAAGGGACTGGCACTTACTGCTCAAATGAAATAAAAACTCTGCTCTAGCCACAAGGCTTTAGGGAAAATTGTCTTTCTCCCACACTAAATGATTGCAGTCACTGTCACACTCCTGTGTGAGACATGAGAAAGGAAGGCTGGACTCTCAAACTCCTTGGGCTCCCATCCATGAATTACATTTTGTTCCTGCTTCTGACTGGCCAAGTCTGCTTAAGCTGCTGTAATTCTAACCATGGGCATTTGTCCCCTGAGGTTTCTCCTCATACTTAGGATGATCCCCATGTCTGTAGGAGCATCCAGTCCTGTGGAGAGTTTTTAACCAGAGACATCCTGGAAAGATATTTTTTGATAGATATTTCTGCTTGGCTGGTGTGAATGAGCTTGACAGGTTGCAGCATCTCAGGACTAGGATGAATCCTTTACAGATGTTAGAAGAAAGATGAGTTTCTCTAGGAGAAAGAAGGACAATGTCTCTTAAGAAGTGCCATGTGGGATTACAGGAGAATTCAAACATAGTTTTACATCAGGAAGGCTCTGCTGGCTGAGGGCAAGGAGATGACAATGAGTCTTCAAGGAAGGCAGCCTGTTGAGGAATTGTTCAGACTCAAACTGCTTCCTCCATACTCCACATGCAGCTGAAGACATCCAGTAGATCAGATCTATAGGTGAAGCTCCTGAACAAAGCCAAGCTTGGCAATTAAAATGTGGTCACTATGTCAGTCCCCAGAGCCCATAAATCAGGGGAGAATGTTTTTTTATTCAGGCTTCTGTTTCTCACTCTTGGCCAGGCCCAGCCTGTACAAAGCTCACTGACAGCTTACAGCAAGCTCTGTTGTGCCACCAGGCACTGGAAAAATACTCTGGATGTGATCTGGACCAAGTTGTGGCAAGATGTTTTTCTACCAGTGAACATCAAAATTGCCTTTGAACAAGATTAATTTCATTCTCTGCTGATCTGATCTATATTTAAGCAGGTGCTGTGTGGAAGAAGGGCTCAGATTTATCAGGAAGGTCTAGAGATGGAACTGCTGTCAAGATCAGTCCCTTAAGAGTTACCTTTCTGGGATAAGAGGGTTTGTTACACTTGCTGCCCTGGCAGGAGGAAGGCACATGAAAGCACAGGTTTCTTTGGCACCTGCTAAATGTCACAATATCCTCTCATTTCTCCACCACGGCACAGGGGTCCTGCTGTGTGCCAAGGGATTCTCCCCCCTCCTCAAGGTTTCTCTGACATCTGAAATGGAAATTTATGGCTCCAAGGATGGACTCAGCCAGCCGTGGCCATGAAATTCACAGTCTTCCATCTATCCTAGCACTTCCGTGCTTGCTGTTTTTCCAGTATTAGAGCAATTCCAAGTTAGTACCAGTTCCTCGAATGGTTTCTCTGCCCCTAAAAGAATTAATCAGTGTTTGAGCCTGTAGTTCAAACCCAAAGGAGTGGGCAGTGCACCTGTGCATCCAGCTCCCCTTCCCCTCTTCTTCAGCCGGGGTTGATGCCGAGGCTGTGCTGCAGCACCGCTGCTCGTGTGTGCTCAGGCAGAGTCTGCAAGGGAGATGCAGCCCAGACCCTCCACATCACAGCAGCCACCAGCAGGGAGAGTGTCTTGTCAGGGTGAATAAAGCATGGAAGCTACTCCAAGAAACATCTTTTTGACTCGGGGAGTGTCTTTCAGCTGCCATGGCTGAGCAAAGCTCTCCAGCATGAAGCGTCCAGGCAGGTGGAAGTAAAGAAGGAATATGAAAGCCCCCACAGCAGCTCTGTGTGTGTGTGTGGTGGAAGCAAAAAAGGCAGGTGGGAGGAAAAAAAGCAGGAAAATAAGTACCCTTGATTACTGCTGGAGCATAATGGCTCACCTGACACCTCAGCTGTCCAGGTTGTTGTCCTGCCTGCTGCAACTTGCCGAGAGTTTTTAAAGAAGAAAAAATTGGGCCCTTTTCAGGCTCTCTAATTGCTGTTGGGATTTCAACAACTGAGCTGCTTTGGTAGCAGGAACAAATCAAATGAGCCAGTGAGGCTCCACTTGGAAGCTTGTTATGTGTGGAGAGGCAAGGAAAGTCTTTGTTCCACTTTCAAGGGTTGCATCTTCATTTGAATTGCCTCCCAGCCTGGCTTTTTGTCTCACGACCTGCTGCTGTGTCCTGTAGGTGATTCAAAGTGTGAAGAATGACTGAAGAGCATCTGCTCTGCTCTGCACCAGCCTGTAATTGATTGGAAATAATGGCTGTTAGCCGTGAAACCCATTTTCTCTGCACATTGGAATCAATCACTGTGTCGAGGGGAGGGAGCTGCAGCACGTGCTGTTCCCTTCTTTGAAAGTCTTGGAGCAAATTCTGTTTTTTAAGCCTGATTCACCTGCAGCCAATTTTTTCCTGTTTGCTGCCCTCCCTGTACAGCTGTTTATTTTATAAGGAGGGCTGCTACTTCTTTCCTAGACGTGGAAATGCAGCAGATTTTCCTTTAAAATAGGGTGCATGGTGAGGGCCTGGGAGTGTGCTGGAGGATCACATGCGTGTGGACTTTGAAAACCAGATGTGGATCCAAGATCTGTAAAGAGAAAGAGTGGTCTGGGTTTGCCAGCTGGGAATGTGTCTGGATTCAGTGAGAAATGAAGGAGCAGTCAGGGTCTGCCAGCCCAACGGAGTGAGCAAGGGGTGGAAGGGCTGACAGGGGGTCCCTGCTGCTTGGCTGGGGGAGAGCTGCCTCAGTGAGCCAGAGACTCCAGCCTGCGGAGCTTCCCCAGCAGGATCCACCCATGGGGGTGACCAGCTGTGTGCCAAGGGATGGCCAAGCTGTGGCCCTCACCCTGGGTGTCCCCCGGTGTTCTGGCACTGGCTGTCCCTCGCAGCGGTGTGGCAGTGACCTCTGGGGACTGAGGCTTGTTAGTGCAAAACTGGGACTTGGTGGAACTTTGCAGAGCTTTCCTGGCATTTCCAGCCCTCAGATATCTGGGTCGATCCCAGTAGCCTTTCCAAAGTGTCTTGTTTAAGGCACTGTGCCCTTTGGCATGCAGGGCAGCTGCGACCAGGACAGCCATAAATGGGGGTTCATGTGTGTTCATGTGAAACACATAAAGGCAACTAAAGGTAATAAATGAAATTAAATTGAGAATTCTTTTCCTTTGGAATCTTCTCCTAAATTCAGGACCCAAAGGAGAACTGCTTGACAATACACCTGCAATATGTTTGTTTTCAAAAGCAATTTTAACGAGGATCTTCTGAATAAGGTGTGTTGTTAGAGGCACTCTGTCACCTCAGAAGTGGGGTTCCTGCCCTTCCACCTTCCCATTCAGTCAAACTTCCAGAAAGGCACTAGTCAAAAGCTGAAAAATATTCCAGCTATTCCTAGTTGACAGCAGTGAGATTAATTATTATTTTAGTCAGCTTTGAAGATCGTAAAGCTTCTGCCTGCCCAAAAATCCCCCTCCATGAAGAATCTGGCATGTCTAAGACACCATATGGATCGAGGGAGGAAGGTGGTAAGACACAGAGCAACAGGGGAAGGAGGTGGGCAAGGGAAGAGCTCTTGGTAACCGGTTTAGTATGTTTAAAATCAATACAAAAAGGCTGCTGCAGCTCCCCGTGGCATCCTGCCAGGAGCTGCATCCCAGCGGTAACGCCTCAGAAACAGCCTTTGCCATTTCCGTGGGAATAAAGCAGGGAGCACAGCGTGATAGCCTTGGAAAGGAGGGGATGACACATTCCTCTTCCAGTTCTGCTGGGAGCCGGAGCTCTGCTCACGAGTCACATTTCCCTCCTTTTGCAGATCTCTCGGATGGAGTACGTGCATTCCAAGAACCTCATCTACCGGGATGTCAAGCCGGAGAACTTCCTCATTGGCCGGCAGGGCAATAAGAAGGAGCACGTCATCCACATCATAGACTTTGGATTGGCCAAGGAGTACATTGACCCTGAAACCAAAAAACACATTCCCTACAGGGAGCACAAGAGTCTCACGGGAACAGCGAGATACATGTCCATCAACACACACCTTGGCAAAGGTTTGTCTGCATGGGGGGAGCTTGCAGAGTGTCCTTCAGGCTGGAGGAGCTCTCTGGGGTCACTGAGTCCAACAACTGGCCAGCACTGCCGTGTTCACCTCTAAACCATGTCCCCAAGTGCCACATTCACACATCTTTTGAACACTTCCCAGCGTGGTGTGACTCCACCACTGCCCTGGGCAGCCTGTTCAAACCCTTTCAGTGAATTATTTTCTCTAATATCCAACCTGAATTTTCCCTGGTGTTGCTTGAGGCCGTTTCCTTGTCCTTTGTTCCTCTGTCCTTTGTTTCCTGGGAGCAGAGCCCAACCCCACCCCCCTGGCTTCCCTCTCCTGTCAGGGGCTTGTGCAGAGCCAGAAAGTCCCCCCTGAGCCTCCTTTTTTCCAGTCTGAGCCTCCCCAGCACCTTCAGCTGCTCCTGGTGCTGTAGCTCCTTCCCTAGCTCCAGTCCCTTCCCTGGACACATTCCAGCTTGCCATTTGAATCCTGCAGACCTCCTGTAGCATCTTGGCTGAGCTCTCTTGCGCCCTTGAAGCTATTTGTGAACCTCCCAATGCCATTTACAGTTATGTGGCTTTTTTTTTTCTCTCTTCTTTTGAGGAATTGAGCCAGCTGAAATGTTGGAAGCCTCATAATTACAGTTTTTATTAGGAACTAAATAACTGGGAGCAGCCCTGCACTGATAAAAGACAAGCAGGCAGGCAGTGATTGCTGCACTGGATGATAGACAGATAGATTTTTATAGCACAGCACTGTCCCAGTGCCTTCCAGTTCCAGGTGTTAGAGTTGGATGTTCCCTGACCTAGTAATTGGTTGGAGAAAATGAATGATTTAAATAACTTTAAACCTGGCTTTCATCTCCTCTCCTCCCTGTTTTTTTTTCCTACCAGAAGATTGCATTTCTGTGGCTGAAAGGCAAAAAATAACCTATTAAATGTTTATATTCTCTTAAATCCATACAAGCAGTGAGATAATGGAATATTCTCCAGGAGGCCTGCTAGCATGTTGGCTCCCAGTTGGAGAGCTCACTGTCTTTGGGGAGTAAGGAGGGATGAGCCTGGTTTCTAATTCTGGAAAGTGAGGAGTCAGGCAGGGATGGAGGAATGGGAGGGCGGAGTGGGAGCAGGCTGGGAAGCTGCTGGTGCAGGTGATGTGGAGGGAAGATGTGTTTGTGTTTGAAGTGCACCGTGTGCCTTCCTTAGGACCCATTTCCCACAGGATCTCAGCTCCCACCATGGCTCATGCCATGGGTCCAAATCAGTTCTGGGGTGTGTTTGAGGGGGCTGTCCCTGCCCAGAGGGGTTGTGAGGAGCTGATGCTTCTGGTGAGACCGGCCCAGGTGGAATCAATCTTGTCCAGTTTCAAACTCCGGAGTCTGACTGCAGTTTTTCTGAGAGACAAGTGCACTCAACCATCTTCCTGGAAGTCCATCTGCATCGCTGCACTGAATTACCCAGGGCATCCTCTTTTTTTCTCCTTTTTATCAGGATAACTGCAGGAACTGTTGTTTCAGTTCCATTCTCCCCAGTGTTCCTGCTCCCAGCATCTCCTGTGGGTTAAGTGGCTGCAGTGTCATGGGCTGGATCTGCTCTGGATCATGGATCATGAGTCCATGAGCTCAGTGAACCCAAGAGTGCAGCTCAGCCCAGTCCAGTGTTGCCTCCATATCTGTTGTTCTCTTCTATCCTCCCTTGGGGTTTTGGATACATTTTGGCTGCTTGTTTTAGGATATTTTTCCTTTGGCTCCGTGCCCCTTTTTCCCCCCCTTCATTTATAATTACAACATCTGCATGTGGCAGCAGCAGCAAGTGTTCCATGGCACTGGAAGGAGCTATTTCTGATCTGCTCTGATGAGCAGCAGAGGAAATTAGGAAAGGGTTGGCACTGTGCAAGGGTAGATTCCTGCAGCTGGTTGTGAGTATCCCATTCCCATTTAGTCCAGAGGGAATGATCCAGCACCACACAGCACCATTGACACTGGCAGGTCAGAGAAAAATTGAGGCACTGCTTTATTCCTCTGCAATTAAGAGTTATCCATTCTACCTCAGGCTGGATGTGTGTTGTGCAGTTCCCATGTTACCTCATGGCTTCTGGCTGATTTTACACATTTTCTGGCTTTCTGAAACAGCTTCTGGTTTTGCACAAGATCTGAGCTGCAGACAGTGAGTGAATGTCCCTGTGGTACCTTTATCTCAGGTACAGCTGTGGCTGCTGCGGAGATCTCAGAGCCATTTGTGCTTCTGCAGCAATAATTCCATCTCTTCTCTTTCAGAGCAAAGTCGTCGAGATGACTTAGAAGCCCTTGGCCATATGTTCATGTATTTCCTCCGAGGCAGCCTGCCCTGGCAAGGATTGAAGGTAGGTTCAAGCTTTAGGTTTTGTCCTTTAAGACTTTGGCTAGTGTCTACCCAAATGAGAATCCACTGGGAAACGTTGGCAAAATCCAGCCAGAAATGCTGTCCTATCCTTTGTGTCCTTGCAGCCTAACACCAAGGCATTAAGTTTAGCTGCAGGGAAGATTTTAAGGTAGAAATACTTTACCTGGCACTTCAAATTGCCAAATTGGTACAATTTTGGAGAGAAGGTTGAACAGAGAGACAGAGACAGCAATGAGAGAGCTGTGATTGGAAGCTGCCCCGAACTGGAGCGTGACTGGGACACAGTGATTGTTTATGAAATTCCAGTTACGGCAACACAATCCCCCAGCTGCATCTGTGATCCCTGTTTATAATGGAGCAGTTTGATGGGTTTAGATGCACAGATGGACTTCAGCTTGAAAAACTGGTTTTCTGGCACAAGTATTGGACTTGGCTTCCCTCCAGAGACACTGGACACTCAGTGCTGGGGAGTTTATGAGATGCTGTGTACAATGTGGAGAGCTGCAAGAAATTGAGTTGCTGACTGCTGCCAACATCCATCAGCTGAGCTAACAAGGAATAAGTCATTTGCTGGCTCCAGAGCTGTTGGAAGCTGCGTCTTCACTTCTCCATCACCTCCCTGATGATTAAGCTACTGTGTTCAGTTTTGGCATTGAAGGGAGTGAAGGGACTGATCAAGTTAGGTTTACCAGGGAAGGCAAGAGCTCCTGTTGGAAAAAGGAGCCAAAGCTTTGGGAGCTGCTTGGCAGAGCTCTGCATTGGTCAGTGGGTGTAGACCCAGTTGTGTTGATAGGCCTTGTTCAGCTGGTTTTTACCACCTGTTGAGTTAGTCTCAGCTCAGCCTCATCAGGCACATGCCAGAAATGTTGGCAACGGCTCATAAAAGTAAAGGAGGGTTTTTCAAGCATGAAAGGGATTGTGAAAGAAATCAGACTCTCTGATTTTATGTCCACGCCTCTCTGTAAGTGTGTTATTCTGGTATGTATTTTTTCTGGCTTAGTTGAACTCATCTGCTTTAAATTAATCCTGTAAATTATTCTAAAATAATTCCAAGTTTATACAAGGTTCTACAAAAGTTCCTCAGTTCAGCGTTAAACTTGATCAGAATTAGTTGACTCCTTTTTGAGGTCCAGGGCAAACACAGACTCCCCAGCTGGATTTAGAATGTGACATCTTTGCCCTTCTAGGTTTCTTTGGCTTAGATTTTGGTCTGTACTGTCAGGGCTGTGTCTGCAGAGAATGTCTACAGTGCTAATTATGCTGCTGCCAGGTCCAACTGACATATTTTGAAATGGAGGCAAGAAACCCCACTTTTAGGGTGTCAGCTGGAGCAGAGTTCTCTGCCTCGGGTTGATTTAGGTGGGAAATCCAGCTGCAAATGGTTTCATTTTCTTGTTGACCAGTGCTGAGTGATAGATGCTTTGGAGGTGAAAGGAAAGGCTGTGTGGGAGCAGCCTGGGATTTGGGAGAAGTGCAACTGATCTAGAGTCATTATCAATGTGGTAACATCCTTTTGCAGAGAGGAAAACCCAAATTTCTGTACAGTGGGTCTGTGAATTTCACCCAAATTGCTGTGAATGTGCTGTGCAACTGCTGTGCATTTGTTTGTGAAGGCAGCTCGATGGCCCTAAGCCTGGGGAGGTCCAGATGTGCCATCCCAGTTCATGCACTGTTATTTCCTTCTCCCATGAAACCTTCCCTGCGCAGTCCTCAGGACTGGGCTGTGAGAACTGAGCCTTGTAAGACACTAATAAGGGTCCTGCCTTTCGTGAGCGAAGATGTTTTGAATGTCCTTGGATGTTCTCTCCCAATAGCCTGTGAAATATTCCTACTGGTGTAGTCCAGGGTGCAGTTCAGTTACAAGTAACATCTCCTGATGTCACCCAGAATGGGCATTAAATACCTTGTTTTTCTTCCCATACAGCATGTCCTTTCTCACATGGTTGAACTCTTTCTCCACAACTGTTTTGTCTTTGTGCGCTGCAGGCTGACACCTTGAAAGAGAGATATCAGAAGATTGGGGACACAAAGAGAAACACTCCAGTTGAAGTTCTCTGTGAGAACTTTCCAGGTAAAGCCCTGATGGGATCGTGTGAGTGCAGCTGGAGGTGGCCATACCTTGTTAAATAGGATGGGCCTGCACTCCTCTGTCAGAAAGTACTGGATGACGTGTATCCAACAAACAACTGGAGCTGCTGCTATAAATTAGCAGGGCCTGAGGTCTTAAAATGTACAAAACTCTTCTCATCAAGGAGGCTGGACAGTGCTCAAGGGCCTTGTATGCCTGTTTTACTCCTTGGCTTCCTTCCAAAAGAGCTCCTCATTATTTTCCCTCTCCCAAAGGACCATGCTGGAACTACCGAGTTAATTCTTTTCCAAATGGAAGGTTTTACAGGTGTTGCAGGCGTAGATGGCCAGCTTGGAAGATGGAATGGTGTGTCTGTCCATGAATTCCACCTTCTGGGAGCAATTTTAAGGAGAGTGTTACTAAAGTGTGCTTCTAGCCAAGCCCAACACCTGATCTCCAGTTAAACAGACCTTGGAGCCAGAAGAGCAGAGTACAGAGTTAGTGCCTTCCCAGGGTCCCCAGGCCACAGAGTGGGCTTGGGAGGTTTTGTGGAGTGTTTCTGAAGTCCTGACACCAGGGAGAGCACCCACAATTAATCCCATTCCTGTAGGAGTTGTTGTGCCACACGTCTTTCCCAGCATGAGGAGCAGCAAACCTGGAATGGGATCATGGTTCACTCAAGTCACTGTAACTCCCCAGATGTCTCATTCCAAAATCCACCTGGTTCCAAGCAGAACAGCTTCGGGCTGGCTGTTCTCATCTTTTTGCCAATACTCCTCCTCACAGCTCCTTCTGGTCTGGGCTGATAGATGAGAGAGCTGAGTTCTGTCTCTTCCTTCCCTGAAACTGGTTGTTCTCCACCTTCTGAGGTACTTAAAAGAGAGGATTCTTTCTTCTACTTTTTTTCCCCCTCTTTTTCCTCCGTGCAAGCCACAAGCTACAGACAGAGTTAAGTATCAATAAGCAGTTCTATTCTTATTTTTGTCAGCTGAAGTCAAGGCCATGAGCCAAGGGAGAGCTGGGAAAAGGCAGGACATAAGCTCCTAGGACTCAATATTCTGTGTATGCAAAGTGCGACCCAGATGCAGGAAAGCAATTAATTATCTTAACACCAAACCCTGGTCTGTAAATTAACCCTTTTCAGGTAAATTAACCTTGGAGCCTCCCCCTCTAGTCTAGTTTTGAATATTCTGGTGCTGCCAATGTCATGATGGGACACCTTCCACTATTCCAGGATGCTCCAAGCCCCATCCAACCTGGCCTTGGACACTTTCAGGGATGAGGCAGCCACAGCTTCTCTGGGCAAGAGCATTCTAAGTGCCTGTGAGCATCCTGTTGTCAGGTTCAGTGAGTTTATTTCTCACTCTTTTTATACAAATGTTTAGAATAAATCAAGGTGTGGAATTCAGATTTGAGCAGAGATGGGACTTCCATCTTTGCTTGAGAAGCATTTGAATTGTTTTTCATTGAGGACTGTCACTAAAAACCACAACTTGTAGGAGAAAAGCCAGAGGTAAACGCTGGCAGCCCAGACATTGGTTTGTAAAAACTCACTTGAAAGATTCAGGATAAAAGCTGCTGCTTTTTCCCCTTTCCTGACAGAGGAGATGGCCACGTACCTCCGCTATGTCCGGCGATTAGACTTCTTTGAGAGACCAGACTACGATTACCTACGGACCATCTTCACAGAGCTCTTTGAGAAGAAAGGCTACACCTTCGACTATGCCTACGACTGGGTCGGCAGGCCAATTGTGAGTTGTCCCTGCAAAATCCCGTGCCTTGCCTTCCAGGTGCTGCTTCCCCAGCATTGCCTTTTTGTTCTCAATAATCCCAGTTAATGCCAGTGAGTTTAGGATCAAATCTCTCAAATCTCAACACAGTGAGATGTCCTGATGTTGTGTTCAGGGGGTTCTTGCAGTGCCTCAAAGTTTTCCTGAGGGACAGAGGCCCCATCCACCTCTCTGGACATAAAAGCCTCATTTTCCCATTTGAGACAATGATCATGATGAGACTGAATTCTCCTTAGTCTAGCACAGGATTGGAGACCACGATCTAAAATCCATCTTAAAGGAGAATCACAGAAACCCCCTATAATGGTCATGTTCCCATCAAAAAGGTACAGGAGATCAAGGCAGGTTTCTGATGGATGTTCCATGGATAGTAGAATCCCAGAATGTTTTGGGTTGGAAGTGATTGTTAAGGCCACTTTGTTCCAACCTCCTGCCATGGGCAGGAACACTTTCCACTATCCCAGGTTGCTCCAAGCTCCATCCAACCTGGACTTGGACACTACAAGGGGTGGGGCAGCCACAGCTTCTCTGGGCAACCTTGCCAGAACCTCACCACCCTCACAGGGAGGAATTTCTCCCAAATATCTAATCTAAACTTGCTCTCCTGAACTCAGAATATCTTGGAGGACACTCAGAGGCTGAACCAGCTCTGTACAGTACATGGCAAGGAAATGTGGGAGAAACCAGCCTCCATTTAGCAGTTCCATGACTCCATGTGGACCATCACCCTGATCTCATTGCATGACTTTGGCCATCAAAACCCAGTTAAACTCAGGAAGACCTTAGCCAAAGGATGTGTTGTGGGGAAATATGGTAGAAGAATCTAAAGCTCTTTGTTTTGGGTCATTGTGCTCATGACCCACCCCAAAGAGCAGTAAAGACATCTGTAAATGAATTGTCACTGGTGCCAGATCAAATGCCATCAGTGCTAAACTTGGTACCACTGCTGGTGCTTCAGTGTCCCAGCTATATTTAGTGTTCCCCATGCTTACTGTGCTCAACAGAGTTCCTAAGAAATCATTCCCTTTGTGAATCAAGATTTTCTCTTCATTTTTCTTTAATTACAAAGGCAGTTGATAAAGAGCACCTTGTAAGACAAGTGTGCTATTGCTGACAGCCACGGTGGTTGCCATGGAGATCTCGATGTTGGGAGCAGGGATTATGACTTTGGTGAGAAGAGAGCAGATGAAGCTTTAATTTTAACACGTCCTGTTTCTATGCAAGCATGATTTTTACAAGTGGTGAGACAATGGGATGAGGAAAACAAGTCTGTATATTTTCAGTTGTAATAATTCTGTGTGAGACACACTAACTGTGATCTGACATCGAGACAGGCGCCTAACTGTATCTTCTTAATTAATTTTTACACAAGACATTTGGTGCCGGTGTCCACCATCAAATTTCATGTCTGTAAATCACAGGGATTTTATAGCCCTGGCTGTAATTCTCCTTGGCTCCTTTGGGCAGTGTTTTGATGTTTTTCTTCTTCCTATTGCTTGACAAGCTGGGTTTGTGCACGTGAGAGTCTTAGCCCTAATGAACACCTTATTTTCCAGCCTACTCCCGTGGGATCTGTCCATGTGGATTCTGGGACCTCTGCAGTGACAAGAGACAGCCACATGCACCGGGACCGACCATCCCAACAGGCTCTTCGCAATCAGGTGCGTTGCTTGGCTCCTCTCCCAGTTCCTCTGGCACTGGAGAAGCAGAATTCACGTGGCATTATAGATGGCTGGGGCTGATTCTTGGTCATAGCAAGGACAAATCCTGCTTGACTTAGAGATTTGAGCAGGATTTTGTCAAAGCAACAGGTTGTTGAAATAAGTTATCAACCAGTGGAATTCCTCGGTATTGTGAGCTAACCAGAGTCCAGTTTGGAATGGGTTGTTTTTCTGTAGTTTGTGGGTAAACAGGTTAAAGTTAAACATGCAGCATGGTTGGACTCCGTGACTACAACATTTTTTGAGGTGCTTTTTCTCACAGCACATGGACTGTGGAGCAGACTGAGAGTTGTGCTGATGGCAGCCTGTTCCCAGGTGCCCTCTGCCCACAGAGTGTGCGGCTGTGACAGGGATGTGTGTCCCGAGAACATCCATGTCCAGAGTGTCCAGTTCACAGTGTGAGTGTTGCAGAGCACAAAGAACAGGCAGGGCAGAACCCTCAGGAAGGCATCACAGTCTGGATGAACTGCCACGGGGAAATTGAATTCCCCATTTTTTCCTTTCTTGTTGTACTGTTTTGTTGGTGTTGAGAGTTTGGCTTTTCTGTGTTAACAGAACTCACAGACTTGCAGTAAATCTCCAACTGCAGCTCCCAGCTGGAGCTGTCGCTGCTCTTATTCTCAGGGAGTGGTTCCAGGCTTTTTCTGCTCCCCCAGCCTCCAGGTTCTGCTCAGTTCCTCGAGCTGGGGTTTGTGGGTACAGAACCAAGCATGGGGTGTAACAACCTGGGCTCAGCCTTCCTGGGCTCTGAAGGGTTGCACAGCTAACACAGGGTAAGATACATCCCAGTCCATCAGCTACAGTGGAGATGACCCCTCCTTGGGCAGTGTTGCTGTAGGAGGCTGGGCTGTTTGCAGCATGTATACATGGTGATGAGTGTGGGCTAGTGTGTGAGCCCTGATACAGTCATCTGCTGTAATAAATACCCTGATGGATGCAGTAACCCCCTGGTTTTGGGGGGATTGTTCAGCCAGTCTCCTGTTGTCCACCTTAACCACAGACCTTCACACTGTGTGTGTGTGAGGCATCGTGTTTCCTTGACAGCACAGTGACACCTGGCTTCCTTTTCAGGCATTTTAGTTCACAAAGGCCCAAAGAAATTCCAAAATATGCAGGCAGCCTGCAGGCCTTGTTCTTCTGAGCTGCACAGATAGTCCAGTTCTGGATTGCACAGCAGCTTTTGTCATATTTTCACCTAAACATTATAGGATGATTAATTGTTTAATATACCATGGGGGAAATCAGGTTCTTGTCACCAAAACACAAACAATTCTCTTCTGAGGGATGTTCCCTTAAAGTCTTGAGCAAATCATTTCTCTAAAGGCAAAAAGCAAAAAAATAAACGTCTTGAGAAGTGAATTGGAGGCGTGGGTTTGGGTCCTCCTTCTCGTCCCAGCCACATCTTTTGTTCTCTTAAGTATCTTAGCAACAGATGAGACAACATTCCATGAGAGAAAGAAACAAAAGGAAAAACCCTAACCCCCAACAGTGACCCACCTGAGCTTCTAGTGCAAAGTGATTCTTCTAAGGAAATAAATGAAATTCTAATAATTTAAATCACCTGATGTGTTCATCTGTTGGGGACAAAGAGGAATCTTGTTAGCCAGAGTATCTTGTCTACTTTTCTGCAGAAACCCAAAAAGCCCCCAACCCTCTCTACAGTCAAGCAGGTGTGGATGTTTCCTTCTGCACTGCACAGGTGAATCAGTGTGTGGAATTGCCTTTGGGTGAAATTAAATGTTTGGCTTCAGTTTATGTCGCAAATTTTATTTAAAAAATATGTATTTGAGGGACGTTGAGCTTGTGAATCCCATCTTGCTGCCATGCCAAGTGCTCTGGTGTATGTGGCCTGACAGACAGTTAAATACTGTCAGTGTAATTGTGGCTGTGCTGAAATCCATGGAAGTGAAGCTGTTCTAAAGAAATTATTTCCAGAATAGATCTTTTCCTTTATTCAGCAGCTAAAGGACATGAAATCCACTCCCACAGTGGATCAGTGCAGCCGCCATGGAAGTAAATAATGGGGTGCACTTGGTAAAGGGGAATTTTAGCCCAGCTAAAAGGGTAAATGCCTTGCTTTCTGCAAAGAAACTAACTCACTAACCAATACACCTTTATTTCTTCTCCTCGTTCACCTTTTGCCCTCCCTTCTGTTTCTTTCATGCTCCTGAACTCCTGAGCAGGCGTCATCGGATCGCCGAGGAGAGTGGGAGATCCAGCCGAGCCGGCAGACAAATACCTCGTACCTGACATCTCATTTGGCTGCAGATCGACACGGAGGATCAGTGCAGGTACCTCTTCCTTCTGTTGTGTGCAGCCTTTGTGTTGAACCCCCTGAATTCTCCTCACATTGCAGCAGTGTTGTGGTCAGGAGAGCAGTTTCACTGGTGCTGTCCCATATGTCATGCTCAAGGCTTGGCTTGGGAGGGACCCAAGCTGTGATGGCCAGCACCATGGCTTTTACTGTTTCAACAAAAATTTTTAAGCTGTTTTGAACCCAGGTTGGTTAAACTGAAGACAGAAAGGAGTAGCATTAGTAGATCTGGTCTATAAAGTACCCTCTACTCAATCTTGGAGATGCCCTAGGGCAGTACAGGCAGGTGAAGTAGGATTTGTTGTACATAGTCCCCATTAATACTGGGAAAAGAGTTCAGCTGTTCCACAGCAAACCACCAGTCTGAGGGCACAGTGGGCACAAGGTGGATCTCCAGAGGGTTGCACTGGAAGGAGAGGAGCAGAGCACGTGCAACAGACACTGTTGGAGCTGGCACTACCAGTGTTTTCAAATTCCTGAAAAATTCCTATTTGTGAAGCCCTGTGTGTCCTGGTTGTCACTCAGGCTCGCTGAGGGACCTTCTGGCACTGAGTGAGCCAGAGTGAGCTGGCTGGACAAGCTGGAGAGAAGGTGCAGGAGTCATCCAAGCACACAAGAACTCTGCTATCTTTGCTGCCTCTTTGGCAGAGCTTTGCTGTGAGAGCTGGCTGTGCTGTCAGACACAACACCCTGAACAATGGCTCTGGGAATTAGTGCTTGGAGCAGGACAGAGCTGAGCCAAGGAGACAGGTAGTGCAGGATGTCCCTAAGAAAAATGCAGATTAGGTTGACATTTTTACTTATTCTTGATACTTAGTTTCATTTAATGTGGTTTTGGCTTGATTAGCCTTGGTCCTCTTTTAATTTAGAGATATTTTGCTGAGTAGCAGAAAAACAAAGATAATGAGGACCTGATGGATGTGTAGCTCTGCTCTCAGATGTGAGCAGAGAATGACCTGGAGAAGTGTCCAAGGACAGGTTGGGTGCAGTTTGGAGCAACCAGTTCTAGTGGAAGGTGTCCCTGCCCATGTCAGGGGGTTGGATTATGTGGACTGTAAAGGTTCTTTCTGACACAAACCATTCTGTGATTGTACAACTTCAGCACTCAGTACAGAGTGGATGTTTTTATTCATATTTTTTAATGAGTCTCTCATTCCACAATAAAAGGAGCCTACAAGCGAGCCTGCAAGTCCATCAAGTGAGCCCCTGCTCCCTCCTAGCAGCCCAAAGCAAAATGGCTCTCCTTGTGTCGTAGTTAGCTGCTTTTATATGTTAGTGTCCTTCCCACAGCCTGAATTCCCTTGGCATTCTTGTGGGCACGTGGGGAGAGGTCACTCACAGTCCTGATGGGCTGCAAGAAGCCTCCCCAGGGACAGGGCTGCTAGCACAGCATGTACAGCTCTTACAGGAATCTTTCATCTCATGTATAACATATGTTGAGACATAAATAAAAATCACATTGGTGAGGGGAATGTTTCCTTGTGACAGCAGCACTGAAGCAGCCCTAGGAGTCGGATGGGAAGAGTTGCCAACCTGAGCAGTTTACAAGCTCCTTGTGCCACTGTAAGCACTAAAATTCTGCTTATCTGCAGCTGAGAACAGGAAATGTGCTGTGTGTGGCTGCTAAGCTGCAGAGAGTTGTTCCTCAGCAGACACCCCAGCTCATGCTGGACTTTGGCAGGTCAGCAGCTTCGAGTGCCCATTCCCTTTAAGGCTGAATTTGCCACATGAAAATGAAGTGGCAGCATGTGAAAAGCGAGGAGGAAAATCAAAGCCTTTTGTGATATGGAATTTAACAAGTAGCTGAACAAAGTGTGGGAAGAGCCCTGGGAAGAATGCAATAAAGTGCCAGTGCTCTGCAGATCTGCATGGGAAGCGTGGGGGTCTGGAGAGCCTGGGGCAGCCCAGGCGTGGTGAGTAAGGGAAGGGGTGAGGACCAAGGAGTTGTCACTCAAGGAGAGCTCTGAGCACCGTGTGAGCTAAGCTCTAGCCTGTCCTTGCAGAGCCCAAGGGGCCTGGTTGGCAGAAACAGCAGCTTCTGGTAGGACTGAAGTGTTCAAAATCAACATAATGTGCAGACTAGGGGACATCTGCTCCAAGGGCTTCATTCCCTTCATCCCTTGTGGTCATTTCATCCGGAGCCACCAGGAGTTCTGAGTACCACCCCTACCCCTACCCTATGGAAAATGCTGCCTTTTACATTTTAAAAGGCTAAGAGGAGGAACAGAGTGGGGAAACCAGGCATCCTTACAGCTCTGGAACCAAGAGCAGCTCCCAGTTTTCACAGCAAGATGCAGGATCCTGTGCTAACATCCAGCATGGAAGGGTCATGCTAACATGAAGCATGGAAGGGTCGGCCAAACTTTCCTCCCGTGCAGGATGCTTTGGGGGTTGTCATAGTAATGAAGCAGTGATTAGTCATCCAGAAAATTATGTGGATGTCTTGGTTTGGAAGACAGGTGTCTGCCAAGGAAGGCAGGAACCTCCCTTGGAACGGAAAATATAACTCTCTTCCTCCTGAATTATTGTAACTTTGGAATGAAGGGGCTTCCAGGCAGAGATATGGGAAGGATGAGCAGTTCTTTAGCAGTGTGTGTGTATCCCAGGGTGCACAAACCCCAGCTCTGGTCCCGGCTCCAGCCCGATCCCAGGCCCGATCCCAGTCCCGGCCTCTCCCGCCTGCGGCGCTGCCCTCGCTGCAGTTCCGGGCGCGGCCACCAGGGGCGCTGCTGGCTCCGGGCGGGGCGGGTGCGGTGATTGCCCGCGCCTGCAGGGGGCGCTGTGGCGCGGGCTCGGCGCCTGCCTCAGGCGGTGATGGCGGGCGGGCCGGCAGAAGGGATGGAAAAGGAAGGCGCTTCCTGTGCTAACCCACAGGGCAGCCAGACCCAGTGCCTCTCCAGATGGTGAAATGAGCTGCAACAGGAACCTCGGAGTGGCAGCTGGAATGGCAGAGGCCAGCACACCTTGGGGTGCCAAAAAGTGTAGCAGAAACTCCACAGCCATAGCAGCACCTGCAGGGTGTCACAGCGGGCACCACTGCTGGGTTAAAGTGTGGCAAAAAATCCTGAGGCAGCAGCAGAAAACAACTGGGCTGAGCAGCATCAGAGCTGCACCCTCCAGGAAGGGAGAGCGGTTCAGGGTCCCGGTTTTTCCCCTGAGGCACCCGAGCTGAAGGTGAGGGTCCTTTGCAGTGCAATCGGATGTTAATAAGGTCCAGTCCTATGGCTGCTCTTACAAGCAAAGGCTCACCCATGGTAAGGACAAAGCACTGCAGGGGCTGGAATCCACAGTGGCAGCAACTCTATTGTTCAAAAATCCTGTGCTGCCTTTCCCAAGAGATAAGCCCCCAGCTAAGACAGTAGCCAGCTGCAAGCTTTCCCCTCATTAGCCACTTCTTTTGAGCTGGATGGTTATCCCTGTAATGGAAAAGCTTGAGTGAGCCATCATCTCAGGTGTGAGGCAAAAAAAGATGAGAGACTGTGTCAGTAGCTGTGGAGCGAGGATGTAATTCCCAAAATTGGCTATGTAAGGAATAAGATTTAAGGACTGAGGCTTCTCCCCACAGTCCTGTCAGGCAACAAGACTGAGCTGCTCACCTGTAAAAGTGTCAGGAGAAGACAATCAGCATGGTACAGCTCATGTGTGTAGATAGGGCTGGCAGTCAGTGCCCACACTCCCAGAGGGGCCTCTCGATGCCAAGTCATGTGCTGGGCACAGGAATGTGAGCAAGGGGGCACACACACAGGCCCCTGCCTGCTGCTCTGCCTTGGCTGCTCCAGCCTGGAGACTCCAAGGCACCCACAAAACTCAGCAGCCTGCTGAGAGGGTGAAAAGAGACAGGAGTAAATGGTCGTTTGTCAGATTTCCCGTTCCCTCAGCAGCCCTTGCCAGGGAGCCTCGTGAACGGGGTGTTCCTTTGTGTTGCAGGTGGTGAGCTCAACCAACGGGGAGCTGAACGTGGACGACCCAACAGGAGCACACTCCAACGCACCCATCACAGCGCAGGCGGAGGTGGAGGTGGTGGAGGAAGCTAAGTACGTTTGCTTTACAACAGGCTTTCCACTGGTTGGTCATTATCCTTCTCCTGGGAAGCGAGTGGGGACATTTTTCTGTGGCAAAGTCCTCAGTGCTCGTGTCCCATGCCCTTTTCCTTGCGTATTGCTGCTTTTGTGCATGGTGCCTTCAGTGCTGCTGCTGCTGCTGCTTCTCTTTGACACTTGTCATGCCTGGAGAACATAAAACTCTTACTCAGAGCATGTACTGCCAGATAGACATTTCAGTAGCACAGATACCAAAATACTGATCTCAGGAATCCCGGTGAGCAACCCCCATTGCAGAGGGAGAACACGCTGTGCTTTCAGTGCTGAGAGTGTAGGAGTAGCTTGAGCGTAGCTCAGCAAAGAGATCATTGGTCTGAGAGTTGTCACTTCATTTCTGGCTGTGAGAGGTGGGTGACAGGTATCCAGAACAGTCTGGAAGTAACTCTTGCAGGGATGGGTTGTTCTCCCTGGGAGTTCTCTTGGTCCAGCCCTGAGAGGAAGCAGAAGCAGCCTGTGGAGGAGAAAGTGCTCCCTCTAAGCTGACCTCTCCTGTAGCTTGTGGTCAGATGTGAGAACTGCTGTCAGAGCTGCTGCTTTGACCATTTTGGCTCCTGTCCTGTATCCGGCACCATCACGTCACCTTTTGCACCTTCTCACTGCCTCTGAACTAAACCAGGACTGTCACTGCAGGGTCACCACAGAGTTCTGGCACTCCCTGAGCGAGGGGCCAATAGGCCTTTGAACTGGTTGGTGCTGACATGGCCCAGCTGCCTGGTTATTATTTGACTGGGTGATCCTGGTGCCACTTGTCCCCCATTGTTTGCCTCAGCCTTTGTGGACACTTCTGTATGAAGAGGAAAAGTGGCAGGTGTAAGGAAGGGTGTATGGATGGAAAAGGTCCCTAGGTATGTGTCATCTGTGCTGGTTGTCCTGAAGCTCTTCTGCTCTCTATTCCCCACTCCCTCAGGGATTCCCCAATCCCTCAGGAAGCCATGTGTGGGATCTTGCTCACTGGTAGCTGGCCTGGCCTTGATCCCAGCGGCCACAGACACACCTTCTCCTCCCAGCCTAAGAAGCCTCAGATTTGCTGCAGGCTCCTCATCAAGCTGGGAGGGTGGGGGAGATCTTGAGGAGCAACTTGCAGAGTGGGCAACATTCCTCTTAGATATGGCTTGTGTGGCCAGCAGAGACCACCAGCTTGTCATTATGGGCTCTGAAGGGGGTCCCCCCAGGCATGTGGCTCCTAGGATGGGGCAGATTGTCTTCCTCAACAGTTCTGGTCCAACAGCCCAGTGCAAGGAAGAACCAGGAACATCTCCAGCCCATGTTTGTGCAGCGAGGCCAAGTCCAGCCCCCACTCTGTGTGCTAGGGAGATGTCAAACCATGTGGGAAGGAGCTGTGCCACCCAGGCCCTCCCCCACAGCATATGGAGCTGTCCTGTCTCTCTCTAGCCCTTGTTTGTGTGCTCCCAGATTGGTTTTGGAGGTGCTGGGAAGCAGAGCATACACTGCTTTGCACTGACAGGTTTGGGAGTCTCTTGTAATTCCCAAGCATAGATCACTTCATTCTGTTTGCCACAGGGAGGGCTTTGTCTTTCCTGACATCTCTGATCACACAAGAAGGGCAGAGGACTTTGGGATTCTGCTCTGCAGAAAAGGGTGCCAGAGAGAGCTGGCAGGAGCTGGAGTTGGGCGCCGTGTTTTGAGATGATGTGCAGTAGTGGGATGGGCTTTCCCTGGCACTCCACAGGCAGAGCTGTGCCAGTGCTTCTGCTTGGAGTGTGCTGGAGAAAAGCTCCGGATTCTGGCAGTGGGTGTCGCTGGAGGGCAGGTCCCACGTGTAGATCCATCATCAGGCCCTTCTGCTGCTGGAGCTGCAGGGGACAAGAGCTGATGGTGGCCTGGAGTTCCTTTCTTTGTGATCCCAGCCCCAGATAAGAACCTGGGGATCTGGTGCCTCCGTGGAACGGGCGTTTGGCAGCGGCCTCGCGCCTGGAAGAGGTGGCGAGGGCAGAGTGGTGTGAGTGCTGGGGCGGGCGGCGGGCAGGCCTGGTGTGTGTCTGCCGCTCTGCACTGCATGTTTGCATGGCTGCAGTGACTCGCTTCCATCCCACCTCTGTGAACTAATCGCTCTTTCTTCCTTTCTGTGTTTTTTCTCTATACTCTCTGTAGCTGCCTGAAAATGCTCAACTTGTGGTGAGTCCCTCTCTCCAGTCCACATGCAAGGGGGAGCGGACCAGACTAGACTGGGGTTGGCAAAACCAAACCCACCAAACGCTAAAAAGGCACAAAGTCAAAGCCAACCCAGAGCTGTTTTGATTTTAGGACCATTTGCAATATTGGGGAGGGCATGGGCTGTGTCTGACCGGCCACACTAGGCTGAGGGATTTGGCTGATCTCTGAATGGATGGGTGCAAAATCAGATTTTAATCCTTTCCTATTTGGCTTTCCATCTCCCCCAAACATTTACGTCTGTAAGCAGATGATGCCTGATGGAGTTGGGCAGAGTCAGGCCTAGGCTGGCTGAGCCTCCTGCAGGAATTCCTCACGCAGACGGTTACAAAGGGAAAACCCTGCACTGAGTGTTGAGGAGAGGGGCCAGTCCTTGGAAAATCTCCTCTTGGAGAAGCACAGACCAGAGAGGATGGAAGGACAAGGCCAGGGAGTCCTCATTAGTGACAGAGCCCCTACTCAGAGAGGGTAGGTGGGAGGTGGCTCCTTTCCAGCCAGCTGAGGTGCAGGTGAATGGGCTTCTCCAGGAAAGAAGGGGTGGAAAGGTTGGGATTAGCACTGGTCCAAGCCCAGCTTGGAGCTTTATCAGAGCTTTGAAGCTATAGTGTCCCAGTCTCAGGTCGACCCAGGAGGTGCCCCTTGGGGAAACCACATACCCAGTAAGTGAAGGGCCAAGCAGACAGTCAGATGAGTTTGTAGGTTCCAGGGTGGGCTGATGGGTGGAAATTGCCACAGAGCGAGGGGACCAAGCCCGTGTGTGGCGAGGAATGTCCTTGTTGGATGGGAGACTGACTCTGCCCTGCTCTCCATAGGCATTGCCTCCAATACCTCTGGCATCTCTGGCTTCTCTGTATGTCGTAGTCTGGGGCTGTTCTCTTGGGCATCATCTGCATGCAGTGAGATCACGTTCTGTAATTGTCAGCCTGCCTTATCCTTTTATTTTGGTGTTTTGCCTCTGCCTGTCTGAACTGCCAGGACTTCCTTTCCTGAACCCTTCCCTGGACCTCTGAGTAAGAGCCTAAAAAGACAGTCACAAGGAAAACCAGCCAGAAGTCAGTCAGCTCCCTTTGTTCGGTGCCCAAGGAGTCGAGTGCTGCTCACCCCCTTCTTCCCTTACCCACTGCATGCAAAACCATCACTCATGCATCCTCCATCCTCTCCCTGTGACGTCCCCCTTACTCACCATCGCACAAGCCATGAAGGAAGGTGGCTACTGTGGGAGAAATACTGCATCAGGCTAAAGCAGGAGATGGTGGCAGATGGCCCGGGACAACAGAATGCCAGAGCAGTCCTGGGGTGGGGGTTCCAGCCTGGGATGGGGGTGCTGAGGTGGCAGACAAACACCTCAGGGTGGGTGGGCAGCAATGGAGGCATCGCTTGCCCTGAAAGGACAAGGGCTTTGCATTTCTCCTCATCCCACTGCCAAACTGGGCCTTTTCATGAGCCTAGAGACAAATCATGGACATCAGTCCGTGCAGTGGGAGAGGTCCCTCTTCTTGAGGGGCTGTGGGAGCTCTCCATGTCACAGGGAGAGTTGTTGGTTCTCCCAAGCAGTCGATCTGTGCTGGCAGGCTCAGGTCATGGCAGGTTGTGCTCACACATTGCTTTTGCACCCCAGAGTGAAGCTTGTGCACCCAGGGACAAGTATCTGAGTGAGAGTTCCTCCAGCTCTGAGAGGACAGGGTTGTAAAGCTGACACTCCCTGAAGGACCCAGTGAAAAATATTTTGGAGAAGATGTTAGAGTGGTTTGGAATGTTTTTAGCCTACAGCAGATGGTTGTAGGAAAAAAACAGTCTTTGCATCCTCGTGTTTGCCTGCCAGAGCTCAGGGAGCACTTGAACAGCACTCCAAGGCACATGGTTGGATTCTTGGGGCTGTCCTGTGCAGAGCCAGGAGTTGGACTCAGTGATCCTTGTGGGTCTCTTCCAACTCAGGATCTTCTAAGACTCGGTGGTCTACTCCAGTTCCCTTCCAGCAGCTTGACAGAGCAGTCCTCCAGCATCACCCAGGGTTCTCCAGGGACAGCTGTCCCAGCAGATGGAGAAAGACACATAGTTTGGGAGGACTCACACAGATGTGCAGAGCATTCCTGACAGTGGGCTGAGGGTAGAAAGGTAGATACATGTTCAAGGCCAAGGAATTGTGCAGGAAGCCAGGAGTAGTTTAGCATCTGGACGACTGCTCCCAGTGTATCCCACAGGGAACCCACCGCTCCTCACGGTTCAGCTGCGTTGGGCGTTCCTCTCCCCACCTCAGCCTCCACTCTCCATCCTTCTTGCTTCCCCTAATCCAGTGCACCACCTTCACATCGGATGGGGGAAGAAGCAGGGGTTCTGCATCCCCACACTGAGATCCAAGGTGGAAGCTCTGGTTATCGTGAAAGGTTCAGTAAAGAAACCTGGTCCCTGAGCCAAGGTCTCTTTGGAACTTGTTTTGTTAGTGAGCAGTAGTGAAAACCGTGTCTTGCGGCTGGGAAAAGCAGCCAGAGCTCACCTTCCCAGTCCAGTTCCTCTGGGGTGGGACAGAGGGAGTGGAGCACCTGGGTCCCTGTTTTACTGCTTTCCCTGATGGCTCCTTGCATTCCAGTGGAGCCCAGCTGGAAGGGAGAAGCCTGGCTGGCACTCTGGGGCCTGGCAGTGAGACACCCCAGCTGGCCATGGCTGGTCTTCCAGTCCAGGCTGGTGGTGTCATCCACCCACCAGCACCTGCCCCCAGTCCCGGCAGCTTGGTGGGGCTCAGGCCGGGCAGGCAGAGATGCTGTTGCATGAGGACAAGTGGGGGGATGGCAGGAACATCATGGGGACATTGCGGGGACATCACAGGCTGGCAGGCACGGCGCTGACTCTCCCTCCTTGTCCTTTGTGCCCCAGGTGCTGCTGCTTCTTTAAGAGGAAAAGGAAGAAGACGGCTCAGCGTCACAAGTGACCGGTGCCTCCTGGGCCTTGCAGGAACCACCACGCCTGCAGCTCCTGCCCTGTCTTACTGGAAGGGGCTTCTCTTTAGGAGGGAAGAGGAGGAGGAGGCATAGGAGGAAGAGAGAAAAATGAAAACAAAAAAAAAAAAACCCAAGTGACATTTTAAACCAAAAAGAGAAGAAAACGTTCCAAAACAAACCACTCTGGGGTGGATCTGCTGAATGGTCTCCCTCATTCACTCCAAGCCTGAAGCTCCTTTTGGGACCAGGACTGTGGCTGGCTCAGGTCTTGGTCGCCCTGGGAGGGGGGCTGGCTGGCTGACCCTCCTTCCCATTGTTTACGGTGAAGGCATCGTTGACGCAAACCTGAGGACTGTGCTTAGTTCCTGCTCACTTTCCTCCCCTCCCTCCCCTGCACTCTGCTCCTCTGTCCTCCTCCCTCCTTAATTAAGTGAAGAAATTCCATAGGCTCGATTGGCTGTGGAGAGGGCAGGAGGATGCGGGGCAGGCAGGAGAGTTGCTAGGAGAAGGGCCTGACTGCTGCGGCAGGAAGAGACAGGTTCTCTCTGTGGCTCCTTGGGAACAGTTACACTGTAATGTGCAAGCTGTGAGAAATTTGCAATCTACTGTTCCAGTTAGGGTTTTTTTTCCGGCTCCCTTGACACCTCCCTCCTGTGACAGTAACAGAGCAGTGTGGATTGTTTTAAAGAAGCTGACGTCGTTGCACTTTTTATTATTTTTAGCATTTACAGATGCACATTGTATCTGTGGATCTCTGCGTGGCCACGCCAGCGCAGGCAGACATCCAGCGGGGAGGATGGTGGGGTGCACGGAAATGCCCTTGAGTGGGGATGTCCACAACCCTCGTGCCAGTCTGGGGCTCCTGACGCCCACCTTGGGCCACGCGCTGAGGAAAGCATACTTGAATTTCCAATCACCCTTCCTAGCTGCCAGTGAATGTCCTTTCCATGGTTTCCTACACCGTGCCTGACCCAGCTGGCCAGGAGAGGCGAGGCTGATGCCCGGCATGGGCCGGAGGGAGCGGCATGGCCTTTGCCAAGCCGGAGAAATTTGTGCTGGTTTAAGAGGTAGATCAGGATTGAGGTTCCTGAGAAACAGCCATTTCCTGAAGTGTGGGCGTTTCTCGGTGTGGGTAGCAAGGCAGCCTTCCCAAATCCCTCCTTGGGCTGGTTGGGAACCTTCTGCAAGAAGATATTAGTGGGAGGAAAGCATCCCCAGCAAGGGAGAGGATACTTCATGCCTTAACACTGATCCCATCTCCCGATGGTCAGATAGGTTTGACTGGAATCGCCTTCACATCCTCTCTGAGCATGGGGCAGGTGCAAGCTTGCCTGCACCATCTCACCCCTGCAGCAGCCATGGGTCTCCTGCACCACTTTGAGCCAAACCAATAGCAAGGAAAGGGCTTGGGGTGCTTTGCACACCCAGAAAAACACTGAAATCTTGCATCCAACTGCAGTGTTTCCCAAATTGGAGGAGATGAGGCTGCCAGGGGTTACTGGAGAGATGGCAGGGCTGTGGGAGAACTCGAGCACCTTTGGGAGGTTATAAGTAGGTTCGCTGGACTTTGTCTTTCCATGTGTGACACCAGATCAGGCTGGAATAGTTCAGTTGCCATAAACTTGGGCCTGGCTTACCCAAAAATTGCGGAGAGCACAAAGAGAGGAAAGGGAGAGACTAGATCTCATTATCATTTATTCTATTTCATGCTAAGCTGTGTAGCTTGGCGTTCACAGAGCAGCATTGCCGGGAGGTTCAGTTTCCCTCTCTGGATAGGAGCAGGCTTAGAGGGCTGGAGATCAGCCTGGGCAGGATGCTCTGGGCTTGCTCCTCATGCATTCCTGAGCCAGGCAGACACTGGTGTGGTGCCAGGGTGGAAAAGCCTCCCTCCTGGCCAGGATCCCCGCAGGGCGTCTCTTCTCCGTTCTCTGCTGCGTTCTCTCCATGCCTTACCCCAGTGAGCACGATGGAGGCGCAGAGCCCTCGGTTCACGCATGCGCCTCCTTCCTTCCCCCTCAGCAAAGCGCTTTCCTCCAGCCAGGCCACGGGCCGGGGTGGGAACAGGGCAGGAAGGGCACCCCTCACCTCCCGCAGGCACGTGCCAGGTGTGCGGCCCTGTCCCCTCCTGCCACAGGGAGGACACGGCCATGGGCACATTCCACCTTTCTCTTCTCCTCCGCTGCCAGTGGTTCCCAGAAGCTGCGTCTCTGGCACAGGCACTCCTCTCTCTGCTGTAGGAAACCATGGTTTGGCATCTTGGGAGGGTGTCCAGGGGCACAGGCGCTCCCCAGGGAGCCGCCCTGCCCGCTGCCGACAGAGCTGGCCCTGAGACACTTCCGTTGCTGCCCTCCCAAGCCCCACTAAGTGCCTGTCACCAGAACTCGATTCCTTCTGCATCTCCTGCCGTGTTTGGTCATTCCTCGCTGCCTCCACTCAAGGAGCAGCTTGTAGTTGCAGCATATGTAAGTGTTTGCAGGGTGAGGGAGGGCGGGGGGGAAAGGGGCCATCTCAACAGGTTTTGTTCCTAAATGTTTTTGGTTTCTTTTGTTGTTTTTTGGGGGGTTTTTTGGTTTTTTTTTTAAGTGAATGTATTTGATCGTTTAGAAACTTTCCTGACCTTGTTTTTAAGTGGGTTGGTTTGAAAGCTGTTTCATGGTGACCCACTGACAGCTTCTCTCCGGAGATACGGTGTTCTTTTAATCCTACAATGATGTGTTTGTAGGGGAGGACTGTCCCCCCACGGCATGCTGGTAATGCTCACTTGTACCAAGCCCTCTTGCACTATAATCGTACGTTGGACTCTTCAAAAAAAAAAAGGGCAAAGATGTGGGGTGGCTTTTTAACAAAAAAAAATTAAAAAAAAAAAAAAGAAAATAAAGCAGGTTACCAGCAAGTCCTGTGCTTGAGGGAACCGCTGTCCCCAGGGAGCTCGGAGGTGACAAGGAGACGCAGCCAGACTGAGCCAGCCGTGCTGTGGTAGGACGTAGGGCATTAACCTGGGCGATCCCTCCGCTCCTTGCCGGGAGCGGTCGGCAGCCAGGAGACCCCAGGCAGGGGAGGGCTCCTGGGGGCTCCCGGCACAGGTGCCTCTGACGCGGCTCTCGGCCCTCCAACGTTGCGATGCAGTCTTCTGAGGTATCAAGTGAGATGATTTTTTTTTTTTTTCAATAAAACATTGCACTGCTGCATTGTTCTCCATGAATAGAAGTATTTATTACCTCAGCCTGACCACGGCACTTGTGTTTTGTCTTCCTTTGGCTCTGCTGGGCACTTGTGTCACCCCCTGCTCCCCTTGGAGGGGACAGTGCGTGGGTGGGACCTTGTGGGACCTTCTCAACGCTTCGTGCTCTACAGCCGTGGGTGGTTCAGCCCTATGGAGCTCGGCCAAGGCATGGTGGTACCGATTTCCCTTCTCCTTCAGTGCACACATTCCCACTTCAGCCGTCCTGGAATGCAGGATGCCTCGTCCCTGAGGCAGAAGGGACCACAGGGAGAGGGGTACTGGGACCTGCCCCCTTGGCAAGGCTGTGGGATAAAAACTGAAGGAAGGAATGAGAGAAGCCCTAATTCCTCTTAAATACCTGGAGAGGGCAGGCTGGAAGCACACAGGATTTTCTGTGGTGTTGCAGATGCCTGTGTTCAGCTCAGCACCATCACTGAAGGTGTCACTGCCCATGGCAGGGGTTACACTTGTACAGGTCTCTCGAACCCAAACCCGTCAGTGATTGCGAATCCTGCAGTTAGTTGAACACCTGGGAATTAGGTTTTCATCAGGTCTGGGTCAAAAGGATAAATCTCAGAGGAAGAGATGTGGGTTCCAAGGCTCAGGGAGGGAACCTTTGAGGTTCACCTCCTTGGCAGAGTGCACGCATCCCCAGACAAATTTTTGGGAGCAGGAAATGAAAGCTCATGCTAAAAATGGTACATTTAAGGCTGGGAATTAGGGGTAAAAATGTCACACGAGAGATCACAGTGTGGAGCAGGTTCCAGGTGTGGGAACACTTTGGCGCAGGTGTCTCTGAGTGGGCACAGCGCCAGCTGCTGTCAGAGGTGCTCTGGCTCCCTGGTGCCATCTCTCCATCCTGACCGCTCAGACACTACCGCAGCCATTCAGCTCGTCCTCCCGCCGCGGCACCGAGCGGTCACCGGCTTCGGGCGCTCCATGTCCCCCGCGCCGGGGGCCGCGGCTGCTGCGACCGGGGACACAGCGGGGACAGGGCGGGACAGGCCGGAGCAGCAACCCGGCCTGCCGCAGCTCCCGCCCCCCGCCCGTGCCCATTGGCCACCGCCACCCTTGGTCCCGCCCCCCTCCCCCCCTCCTCCCCCTCAGTGGCCAATCATCGCGGCGTTCCGCTCGTGATTGACAGCGCCGCGGCCGCCCAGCGAGGGGCAACGTGGCATACGCCCGCGCTCCGCCCGGCCGGAAGGTGCTACCTTCCCCCCCCTGTGGGACCCCATTGGTCGCGCCCAGGCGGGCGGAGCGGGCGGGCGCGCGGCGCGGGCGGTACCAATACGCGGAGCGGGCGGGGGTGCGCGGCGGGCGTGGCCGGATGCCGGCGGCGCGGCGGGCGCTGTGGCCGGGCTGCGAGCGGCGCAGGATGAAGGTGCTGGTGGCGGCGGCGGCGCTGGGCGCGGCCCTCCTGCTCCTGCTGCCCGCGGCCTCCCGCGCCGACGAGCGCAAGAAGGGACCCAAGGTCACCGCCAAGGTCGGGGGGGGGCCGAGGCGGGGCCGGCGGGGCGCGATTGGGAAAGACTCCGAGGGGGGGAGCCCGTATGGGAGACCTGGAGAGGGGGAAGTCGGGGTGAGGGGCCCGGGATGGGCTGGAGGGGTTTGGGATTGGGAGGGAGGGAGGGTCCAGTGCGGGGGGTCGGGGGCCCCCGGACGGGGGCGGCGGGCTGGGCCCAGCTCTGGGGGCGCTGACGGGGCTGGGCTGCAGCCTGGGCTGGGTGGTGAGGCTGCGGGGGGATGCAGCCCGGGCCGTGCGGCACCGACCTCGCCTCGTGAGGCCTTGGGCCTGCCTGGAGTTGGTGAGTCGGACTTTGGGGGTGGGTTGGCCCAAAAGGGAGCCCAAGGTGAGTCTGGCTCCCCTGATCCCCCCTAACCTTCCTCCCCCCACCAAGGTGTTCTTCGACCTGCGGATCGGTGAGGAGGATGCCGGCCGTGTCGTCATCGGGCTCTTCGGCAAGACAGTGCCCAAGACGGTGGAGAACTTCATGGCCTTGGCCACCGGAGAGGTGAGGGGCCCGTGGCACCCTGGGCCTCACCTGCCCCTGCTCGGGCCCTGCTGGGTGCCCTGGGGCAGCAATGGGGCCACGGGCTCTGGTCTGTCCCTTCGCCTCACTCCGTGTTCTCCCTCCACACCCCCAGAAAGGATTTGGCTTCAAGGGCAGCAAGTTCCACCGTGTGATCAAGGACTTCATGATCCAGGGAGGAGACTTCACCCGCGGCGACGGCACTGGAGGTAACTTGGCAGATCCAAGCCATTGTCTTGGAGTGAGACAGCAGCTGCAATTCCCAGCCTCTGCAGGGCTGTCCCTGGCACCAGTGTAGAGCTGGATCTTGGTGGGCATGGAGCTCACAAAGCCATGGCCTCGGAGCAGAGCTGAGTGCTGGGTAACTGGGGTGCTGGGAGCCTCCTGCTCCGCTCCCTTGGCGTGACACGCCTGCCCAGCCCCTGGGGTGCTTCCAGCTCCCTGCAGCAGCCCATGGCTCATGTATCCCTGTGGCATCAGTGCTAGTCCCTGCTCTGGAATTGCTCATTCCTACCACCACCATCACCCCTACCCCGACACATTCCATGAAACCGCTGCGGCCTTTTTGTCCCCACCTTTAGGAAAAAGCATCTACGGGGACCGTTTCCCTGACGAGAACTTCAAGCTGAAGCATTACGGGCCAGGCTGGGTGAGCATGGCCAACGCTGGCAAGGACACCAACGGCTCCCAGTTCTTCATCACCACCGTGAAGACGCCGTGGCTGGACGGGAAGCACGTGGTGTTCGGCAAAGTGCTGGAGGGAATGGTGAGGGACGGGAGAGGGGAAGGGGTTGGTGCTCTGGGCAGGGCTTGGCTGAGCTGGGCCTGCCCAGTGTCCACTCTCACACTGTGCCCCACCAGGACGTGGTGCGGAAGGTGGAGAGCACAAAGACAGACAGCCGGGACAAGCCCCTCAAGGACGTCACCATCGTCGACTGCGGCACCATCGAGGTGGAGAAGCCGTTCGCCATCGCCAAAGAGTGACGGGACCAGGCCCTGCCAGGCTGGGAGGGCCGTGGGACGGGGCTGCCGCCTTCCCCTGCCCCGGGGCCACCGCTGTGTCCCAGTGCCCAGCCCCTCTCCCTGCTGCCTCCAGCCCCTGGGACAGGGCACAGGCTGCTCTTCCATCACTTTTGTAAGAAGCACATGCACCAATAAATGTGACCAATGTGTTTTTTAAAAAGCTGCCTCTCTCCTGCCTTCAGAGGAGTGCAGATCACTCTGCACCCCTCAGCCTTCCAGCCCCCCTTCCAACCTTCCTTTTCTGTCTTCTCATCCAGCTGGGAGCAGTGCCACAGTTGGCCCTGGGTTTGCTTTGCAGAATTCCACAGCACAGCGCTTTTCCAGTCAGTCAAATCCAGGAGATTTACTGCACCAAAGCCTGGATGCAGAGAGGTTTTCCAGCACAATTCAGCATCCAAAGGCTCGTACTGCAAGCCCAAAACAGCAGGGGGGATGGCAGAGCTCTTGCTCTGCCAACAAAGGCACATTGCATGGTGGTGAGAGAGCAGTTCCCAACATCCCTTTGGCTTCTCCCAGCAGGGAGGAGTGAGTTTCACCACAAGGATCCTTTCTCTCACCACTGCATCCCTGGGTGCTGGGTGGAACTCATCATTCCAGAGGCTCGGGGTGCTGCCGGGCCGGGGGCACAGCTCACGGGGAGGTAGAGGCCCTGCAGGACCCCGCTGAGGACGGCGTTGGGGAGCAGCTCTGCGAGGAAATGGGGGTGCTGTAACAGCTTGTTCCCTCCTGGGCCCCGCTGAGGGAGAAGCACCTTTGTAGGGCCCAGAAGAGGCTCTTGGAGGTTTTGGAGACCTGCTCCACGGCCCTGCTCCTTACCGGTGCCATGTGGCCGCACGTAGGGATCCGAGCGGAAGCCGAGGATGGGGCGCTGGGAGGGCAGGAGTCTGGTGCTGCTGTGGAAGAGGGAACATCAGTCCTCAGCCTGTCCCCACCATCCCAACCCCAGGGACTCAGGGTGCCTAACGGGGCAGGAGGAAAATTCCAGTGCCATGTGGGATAACCCTGGTGCCAGCAGAACTCATCTACTCACGGGGGGCTGCCGGCCTTGGGGCTCTGCTGGCACCGCTGCACCTTCAGGAAGTCCAGGATGTCCTGGGGCAGCTCCTCGTTGTGGTACAGCACGCCCTGCAATGCTCCAGGGGGGTCAGCACCCCAAAAACCCCTCCCAAACTCACCACCATGTGTTCCTCAGCCCTAAAAACCCACCCTGAACCTGCCATGCAGTCCTCACCTGCAGGTAGAGCTCCAGGCCCTGCCGGCGCTGCTCCAGCATTTTGGGCATCCAGTTGGGGACATGGCGTGGGGGCAAGTCAGGGACCTTGCAGGTCTTCTTGATCTGAGGAAGGGTGTGGGGGTATCAGGGCAGGGCAGAGAGGACGAGGGCAGGCCTCCCACGTGCCCTCCTGCAGAGCCGGGGCGTCTCACCCGCTTGTGCAGCGCCTGGAACTCGCTGTAGCGCTTGGTCACCGTGTGCCGCCGGCCATTGCACAGCACCTCCACCCGGAACACCTGGATGGGGACAGACAGCGTGTGCTCCCCATCAGCCCCAGCCTCACCATCCTCGTGCTGTCTTCATCATCCTCACCATCCCTCATCATCCTCATCAGCTCCAGCCTCATCATCTTCACCATCCCTCATCATCCTCACCATTCTAACCAGCCCCAGCCTCAGCACCCTCTCCATCCTTATCTCCTTCACCATCTTCATCAGCCTCACCACACTCATCACCCTCACCACACTCATCAGCCTTCCAGAGGAGGTAGGAGCTGCTAACTCACACACCTGTGGAGAGGACTTGGGACACTCTACTCCCACTTCTCTAGGACAGGCAGAGACCCCCAACCTCCAGGGCAGACCCCAACACCCCCATGGCCAATGGGGGCACCACGGGACCACGCAGGACCCCCCAAAGGAGATGGGACACAATTCTCCCCTCCCAAGGGGAGCACAGCGAGGTGTGACATCCCAACCCCCACGAAAGCCCACCAGACAGTTGGGACCCTGGGGCTGGCAGGAACCCCCCAACACCTTGGGGTTGCAGGGACACCAGGAAGGGACACTTGGGGACCTCAAACCAATGGGACAAAGGGGACAAAGGAAGACAACCCATCTTTCCCCAAGGCAGGTAAGCCCCCCTGCCTAGGGATAGTCATGGATCTCCACCCTCCTAGGGAAGACAGGAGAAACCCTTCTTTCCCCACACAGCCAGGGGTCGTCCCCCACTCCACTCCCCAGGGCCAGTGGGGATCCCCCAGGCCAGGGACAGCCCCTGCTTTCAAGGATGGCCCCTGAAGACAGACAGGCATCTCCATCCCACAGGGGACCCCCCAGGCCAAGGTAGAAGGGCAGAGGACCCACCTCAGACCCATCTCAGGAAGGAACTCTGTGGGGACCTCTGCCCAGCACCCCATGGGCCGGGGATCCCCATCCCTTCCCCTTCAAGGGCTTTGTGTCCCCCTTCCCAGAAAGGGAGCCATGAGGACCTCTCCTACTCAGGGCAGATGATCTCTCTCTCTCTCCCTGCCTCCTCACTCACTGGAGATTTGGGACCCTGGGAGGAGGTAAGGGCTGCTGGGAACCCCCCCAAGCATTTGGGGACACCCCTGGTGGGCACATTAAGACCCCCACACCCTCCACCATCCAGGGCAAACAGGCACCCTCATACCCAGGGCAGAGGGGACACCCAGAGACAGACAGGGACCCACCCCAATGCCAGGGGGAATTGCATCCTTGCCATCCCAGGTGTAAAGAGTCTGACAGGGACCCCTCAGGGGCACTTGGATCCTGCACTCCTGGGGGAAGGACACATCCCCATCCTGGGTGCACAGGGATATGACAGGGACCCCATGGGAACAGAGAATCACCATTGCCAGTGATGCCCCTTCCCACCCCTTCCAGGGGTACAGGATCACTGTCTGTCCCTCCCTCTCGCCCCAGCAGAGATCCTCTGGACATAGGCAGGGACAGCCACTCCTGGGCATTTGGGGACACTGGGGGGCAACTTGGGGACATCCCAGCCCCAGGGCAGATGTGGGACACACATCCCTGGGGCAGATGGGGGTACTCAGGGATAGACAGGGACCCCGGAACCCTCTGGGGTCAGAGGGGATTCCCAGGGTAGAGAAACAGCCCCAGAAGGCAGCCCCTGGGCTACCCCTGGGACAAATGGGGTTCCCCAGTTACACCTGGGGACCCTCAGTCCCTGACGCACATGGAGACACCCTCCCGGGCAGGTGGGGACCTGTGGGAGCCACAAGATCCCCAGAACAGGACCCCGGGGTGGGCAGGAAGAGCCTCCAACCCCTGGGGCAAGTTGGACACCCCTGGGATGTGGGGACCCCTGGGGACAAGGCAGGACCCCGGGGCGAGAGGGAGCTGCGGGACAGACACACTCCCAACTTCCAGGGCAGAAGGTGCCCCCGGCAGGGAGCCAGGGCAGGCACAGACCCCCGGGGCAGGTGGGGACCACCCAGGGGTACTTGAGGACCTCCAACCCTTGAGGCTGGGACAATTCAGGGTCGCCTGGGGGAACGAGGGGACCTCCAGTCCCAGAGCAGGTGGGGCAGCCCGGGGAAGGAAGGGAACCCCCAGCCATGGGGGCTACAGGGACCTCTCCCCCTTTCAAAGGTAAAGGGTCTGTGCTCCCCCCGGCTGGGACCCTCCAGGGACAGGCCACAATAATCTCACCTTGCCCACATCCCCCATCCCCTCCCTCAAGGGCAAAGGGTCCCCATGGGCAGTGACCCCTGTGAGGATCCCCGCCTGGAACCCCCGGGTCAGGGATCCCGCTGGGGCTGCCGGGGACTCTCCGGGGGATGTTTGGGCTCTTCCAGGGCCAGGGACACCGGGGACAGAGGACAGTGCTGGGGACGAACAGGACACGGGGGAGGTGGGATATGAGAGACCCCCAGCACCTGGGTTAGGGTGGAAGCACAGCCGGGCAGGGAGAGAGCCCTGGGCAGAGGCAGAAACCTCCAAGCTCCGCAGCCCCCGGGACAGCGGCAGGCAGGATCCGGCACCCCGGAGCAGAGACACCCCCGGAGCAGAGAGAGCCCCTTCCAGGGCACCGGGTCTGCGTCTGCCACAGCAGGGACACGCACGACCTCCACTCCCAGGGCACGTGGAAGACTCCTGGGGCAGAGGGAGACAAATCCCCCCGGGAGCATAGGGTGATACCCCCGGGGAACTTGGGGGGCTCTAGTCCTCGGGCAGCTGGGACCCCCCGGAGCAGGGACACCTCCCCACCCTCAGGGACCCCTGGGGAAAGGCAGGGACCCGCACCCCCGGGAGGGGCAGGGGACGCTTGGGGACAACCGGCGACCTCGCGTTCCCGGGGCAGAAGGAGACCCTCACCCACCTTCCCGCGCCCCGCTCGGCCCCGTCCCTCACCGTGTGCGCCCGCTCGGGGCTGCCCGCCGCCGGGGGCTCCGCCGCGGGGATGGAGACGGCGATCATGGCCCGGGGCACGGCGGGGCCGCGGGCGGGACGGGCCGGGAGCGGCGCCGGGAGCGGGCAGGGACCGCCCCGGGCGCCCATGGCGGGGTCACGGCCCCCGGGCAGCCCGGGATGAGCCCCAGCCGCACGGGGGAGGGAGCCGCGGAGCCGCCGCAGGGAGCCGCTTCACAAGGATAAGGGGAAAGGAAAGAGGGAAGTCAGGCCAAGCTGCCTTTTCTCTGTTTGAACGGGTATCGGTTTTGATAAAACGCACACGCGAGGCTGGGAAGGGGGGAAGGGGCAAAGCTAGCCCCGGGGAAGGGGGGTAGGAGCACCACGGAGCTCTGGGGAGTGCCACCAAGTGGGAATGCTGCAGAGCCCGCTGAGCTCAGATCCCAAAAACGGCTCCCACTGGAGGAAGGGCAGAGAGCCAAACCTAATCAAGAGCGGGGACAGGTGGCCAGAGCAGCGTCCAAGGTCACCTCGGGCCCGTCACAACACGGGGGAGGCTCTGCTGCTTCCCTGGGCCTCCACGGGATGCACCCTCCCCACTCCCACCCTCAACACCCAGAGCCTGTTTGCCCTGATAGAAGTTTTATTACAGAACTTTAATGGCACTGCAGGAGTAAGATAATTCAGTAGAGCCTTAAAACCCAGCCTGAAAAATAGATATTTGCCAGATCTCATTAACCCCCTGGCTGCGGGTCTGGTCTGGAAGCAGGAAACTAGTTTCTCTTCAGTAAGAAAATATATGTTGCTAAATGAAAAATATACAGTTAGAAGAGTTACTGGCTCGCAAGCTGTTCTTCTGGGGGTGACACCTCTACCAGCTCCAGCATGTGGAACGAGGGGTCGCTCACGTGGAAAAGAGGAGGAGGAGGAGGTATAGTGTATATAAAAAAAAAAAAAAAAAAGGCAAAATTCAGGTTTGTTTGCTCAGTCCAATTAAGAAATGGCCTTGGCTTCGGGCAGGAACGCTTCCCAGTACTTCACCAGCTGCAGGGAGGAGAGGGAGAGAGTCAGGAGCCTTGAGGGTGGAGCTGCAGTGCAGGGATCACGCTTGAGAGATTCACAAGCGGGGCCTGAACTTGGACATAAAAACACATCAGGGACCACTCACCTGCTGCTGAGAGTTCAACAACGTCTCAAGGTATTTCGTGACGTGGTTTCTGAAGTCCTTAGATTTCTCTTTCTGCAAGAGACGGGCATGAGGCTGGACCAACCACCAAAACCCTCCAGAGTCTGGGAGGGGGAAGGAGAAACCAGCAGGATTTTCCTGTTCCTCCTGCGGTCCCGTGAGGAGACCAGGGCATGGGACACGAAGATCTTTGCCCACCCAGCTTCATTTTAAGATTCCCTGTGGGAAGCCCCCTCAGCGACACCCCAGCTCACACATGCTGGGATTCAGGGATGCTGCTGTGCCAGGAGGAGGGGCAGGAGCCCAGGGCAGTGCCAAGGGCTGCCCCCAACGTACCTCAAACCGTATCACTTCCTTGCGGATGACAGCCGAAATCCGCTCAAAGTCCCTTTCGTACTGCGTCACCCGGGACTCCCACTGCAGAGACAGCAAGTGCAGTGTGGGCACAGGAGAAGGAGCTCCTGGCCCCTCCATGGGGCTGGAGCCACGACTGTGCATGTGGGAGGTGCTGCTGGAGCAGAGCTCCGTCCTTCCAGCCCTTGTCACCACCTTGGCACGGAGGTCACAGGAGGCAGGAGCACGAGCAGCCCCTCCTGCAGCCCCACTCAAGGCTGGTTAGCCCTTGGGGCAGCTTGGCCACAGACACCTGTCCCTCCAGCTCAGGAGGTGCCCCCCAGCTCAGGAGGTCCTTCCCCAGCCCAGGAGATCCCCCACTGGAGCATGGAGGGCAGGAACAGAGCAGAGACCCCATGCTCTGTCCCCTACCTCTGAGATCTCATCCTTGGCCTGCTGCAGCTTGTCAGGTTTGTTTGCCCACAGCAGCCTGGCCTCCATCTCCCTCTTCTTCTGGAGCATGGTCTGGGCATCCTGCCAGCGCTGCCAGGTCTTCATGCGCTGGTCAAAGGCTCCCTGGAGGGAAGGAGGGGCAGAGGTCTCCTGACAAGGGGACACTGCAGGTCCTGAACCAAAGCTGAGCCACAACACAGATTGGGTCCCGTTCTGGAGCATCCACAGCTCCTGTACGGACCAGTGGACCAAGGATATGGTGGTCTGCCCTTTGGGGCAGGAAGGGGTCAGCCTGCTGGACTTGCTACTCCCATGGGATTGCTTCTTCCCAGTGCACCAGGTGGGCTGTGTGGACTCAATGCCCAAGTTCAGGAGCGTCAGCACTCAGGCCCTGCCTCAGCAAGCACCTGGCAGGTCAATTTTCAGCACCTGCATCACAGGTTACCAGCTCACAGCTTCAGCCTTCACCTCTGGAAGGGCTGGGGTCACACACAAGCCATGGACTTGCTCCACATCCCCTATGGAGAACAGCAGCACAGCCAGGCCCCACCTACAACCATCTTCCAACCTAACCAGTGCACACCTGGACAACCAGCAAGTTTTCCCTCTGCCTGAAGAGGCCATGCCCTGCATGTCCTGTGCTTGAGTTTGGAAGACCTCCTGACATCCCTAAGCCTAGGATGGGTACGAGGAGCAGGAGTAAAGGAATCCTTACCCTCACAACCGAGAGCAGGCGGATGTAGTCCCCCAGGAGCTCGGCCAGGAGGAAGAAGTCATTGTTAGCCTGTTCATGGTGCAGCTGCTCAATCTTCTCCTCCACCTCGGCCAGCTGGGACAACGCCCGGGACAGGGCTGTGTTGTCCTCTGAGCTTCCCAGCATGGCCAGGCTCTTGGCAAACTGGGCTGTGTTCAGTGCCAGCTCTGGGGAACGGGATGAGGGTCAGGAGATGGGCCTGGCTGCACCAGGAGCTCCCCAGCAGAGGGTTCAGCCCTTGGAGCTGCCTTTCCATAGCTCCAGGAGATACCAGCTGGAAGAGCCAGCACTGGCTCAGTCAGAGCTAGCAGCTTCCAGCCATGAGGAAAAGGGAAGCAGCTGAGCGGAAGGACAGGCACAGCTTTGCAGAAGTCAGTGAAAAATGCAGAGGAAGGAAAATATCCCCACTCCCAGAGGTCAGCCCTGCTCAGGTTTGCTACAGCAGCTTTCTGGCCCATGAGGATAGGCTGAGGGAATTAGGGTTGATCAGCCTGCAGAAGAGAAGGCTCCAGGGAGAGCTCAGAGCCCCTGCCAGGGCCTAACAGGGCTCCAGGAGAGCTGGAGAGGGACTGGGGACAAGGGCCTGGAGGGACAGGACACAGGGAATGGCTTCCCACTGCCAGAGGGCAGGGTTAGATGGGATATTGAGAAGGAATTCTTCCCTGTGAGGGAACTGAGGCCCTGGTACAGGTTGCTCAAACAAACTATGGCTGCCCCATCCCTGGAAGTGTCCAAGGCCAGGTTAGATGGGGCTTGGAGCAGGCTGGGATAGTGGAAGGTGTCCCTGCCCATGGCAGGAAGGGGTGGAACAAGATGGACTTTAAGGTTCCTTTAGCCCCTGAGCCATCCTGGGATTCTATGATCCCACAGGACACAGGTTCCCCTCCACACTGCCATCCCAAGAGTATGGAGCTGGACAGAAGAACTGGGGTGACCATTTTACATCTGTCTCCCAGGAGGAAGGGACAGAGAGTCCTTTACAGCACTGTCCCAGCTCCTTGGAAGTGTCCCTGGGACACGTGGCCCTGGTGAGCCCTGCAGGCAGGCCCAGTGTGACTGTCCCAGCCCAAGAGTCCAGCCGTCACCTTTGCGGTGGTTCACCAGCGTCTCCACCACAGCGTGCAGCTTCCGCAGCCGCTGGTCCTCGCACTCCACCTCCTGCAGCTTCTCCTCAAACCACTGCAATGGGTAAATGCAGAGCTGATCCCCACAGGAGGGGCTTTCCCTGCACCCAGAGCTGGAGCTGGGAAGAGCACACGGCCCTGGACTGAGGACAGGGACGCCCAGAAGTGCCCTGACACTTACGATGTCCGATTCGTTCATCTTGATGGTCATTTTACTGACTGCATCTGTGGCTTTGTTGAACATCTTCATTATTCCTGCTCCACTCAAGGTCTGGGTTCCTACTGCTCTTGGGAGCTGAAAAGAAATGGAAAAGTTCACTTTGCCACAGCAGCCAGGCTGGGAGAGCTGGGGGTGTTCACCTGGAGAGGAGAAGGCTCTGGGCAGAGCTCAGAGCCCCACTGAGTGCCTAAATGGTCTCCAAGAGAGCTGGAAAGGGAGTCTGAACAAGGCCTGGAGTGACAGGACAAGAGGAAATGAGTTTCCACTGCCAGAGAACAGGGAGAGATGGTATATTGGGAAAAACTTCTTAGCTGTGAAGGTGATGAGGCTCTGGCAGAGGTTTCCTAGAGAAGCTGTGGCTCTCCCAGCCCTGGAAGTGTCCAAGGCCAGTGGATGAGGCTTGGAGCCACCTGGGACAGCAGCAGGTGCCCCTGCCCATGGTAGGGGGTAGAATGAGATGGGCTTTTGAAAGTCATTTCCAGCCCAAGCCATCCCATGATTCTGTTTTGCCCATGCTGAGCGATCTCTCCCTGCCCTCACCTCAACCCACAAGCCTTTTGTTTATTTTCTCCCTCACGTCCAGCTGATGGGATGGTTCAGCAGCTTTGGTGGCACCTGGTGCCAACACCACTTACAGGGCTGTGCCACCTCCCACTGAGCTCTGGGGGATCCTGCCTCATTAACTGCTCAAGAACCATTTCCTTCAGCACTTCCAAGGATTCTTTACTCCACCCCACTGACCTCCTCCTTCTCCAAGAACTCCCTGACGTCCGGGTCCTGCAGCATGGTTGGATGGCTGACCACTCTCCGTAGGTACCTGTGGGAGGAACAACTCCAGCAGTTCCTTTGGCTGTAGCAAATCCAGCTTTTGATTTTACATCTGTCCATCACAGCAACACAGCTTCTGGAGTATTTACTCCAGAACAGCAGGTGGGGAGCTGGAAATCAGAGCCAACAACTGTTCTAATTCACCCACAAGTTCTCCTATCTCCCTGGGGAATTTGGTGGTGCCACCACAAAGACCAGACCTCTCTGACGTCCCTCACTTGGTTCAGGGACAGCCAATGGGGTCATACCTCTCCAGAGCAGCCCGGCGTTTTTCTAGGAACTCTGCAGAGGAGGAATCTTCTTTCCCAACTTTCACTTTGGTCATGCCTAACACAGAGGGAAGATGTGATTAATGAGCAGCTCTAAACTTTACACACAAGGTAAAGTGGTTTATTACAGACTATCAGGGTGACAGTGAAGAGAGGAATCTTACAACAGGAATTAGACTTTGGAAATTTGAGATCTGCTCGTACCCAAGGAGCTGACATGCAGGAAAGAGGAAAAGCAAAGGGCTGAACTCAAGTGAACAGCAATTCAGCGACACCACAGAGGTTGTACTCGTCACCAAGCAGCACCTGTGAACTCCATCAAGGATTTAAGTCCTGAGCTCCAAGTATGGAGCCAGAGCTTTGTCTGTGCCACAGAACCCAGATTCTTTTCCTTGTCTACTGTGCAGCTTCCCAGTAAGCTCTGAGACTGCTGCAGGCCAATCCTTGGGCACAGAGCTCACACCAGAAGGACTCAGGAGAGCTGTGAAGTGGCAGCACTGGCTCTGTGCAGCTCCTGACTCACCTATGAGGCTCTTCTCGGGCGGCGGAGGGACAATGAAGCCGTTCTGGGCGTGCTTCTCCGACAGCTTGTCATAGAGCCCCAGGAAGTCACTGAACCTCCTTTTGACTGAGAACTGCTTGCTCCTGAACATCGGCATGCTGGTCTGGGGAAGAGATGGCACTTGGGTCACGCTCCCCCAGGACAGCCTGGCCCTGCCAGCTCTGCCTGCTGGCACCTCTGGGGTGAATGGGACAGTGGCAGTTCCGCAAGATGAGAGCAGTGAACAGAGCCAGTTTTGGCCCAGGTTTTCCACAGCTTCTCTCCCAGCTGGGTTCCCCCTGGAGCCAGCAGCAAAATTAACAGCATGAAACAACAAACAGCTGTTCCTGCAGCCATTGGCTGCTTAGTAAGCCCTGCCTACTTGCCTAATCCCATCATCCCTGCTCCACACAGGAACAGGGACACACCTAAAGACTACAGGGCCCACCAGTGCTTTGGACTGAGTTTGCAGATCAGGAATTAAGGATAACAAATCCTCGTCTCTTCTCCAGACCACAGGTTGTCTGTAGCCCAGCAGCCACGGTACAGGCAGCTGGAGCAACTTTCCAGAGCCCAGAGCAGGACTCCAAAGCATTCCAGCAGCTTCATTTCTCATGGAAACTGAGGGGAATCGGTCCTGATGTGAATGCAACTACAGCAGCAGCTCTGCAGAGTGTTGAGCTCAGGTCTGCTCAATCTGATTCTGCCACTGGCACAAAAGCTGCAGCAGCAGCCCTGGGCTCAGGGACTCTCCCAACAGATGTCATTCCTGCTCCCTCCAATGCTGAGCATCCCTCTCAGCCAAGGCTGCAAAGAGGTAACTGGCTGTGAAAACAAAGCCAGTCTCCTTTCAAATAGATTCCAACCCCATTCCTCTGCTAGGCTCATCCTTTGTGGATTATAACTCCTGAATCCACAGAACAAGGCATTCAGGCCTCCTGTTTATTTAGGTCACTACTGGCTTGGCTAAGGACACACAGTCCAACTGCCTTAAAGCATGGAAAAATAATGGAAAACTAGACACAGAGGGGTTAGACATACCTGTGTTGACACTTTGTAGGCTACGTAGGCATTCATGCCATCCCCTAAGGAAAACAGAAACGAGGTGTTGGGATCACAGCATCAGCACTTTCCACTATTCCCTGAACACAAAGCACAAGGCTCCTGACCTTTTCCTGCCTCAGTGATCCTGATTTCGGGTCTGATGGAGCCCTGCATCTTCCTGCAAAACCAGAGGCAGCTTCCTGCTGCATGGCCCTGGACTCCTGCCCAGCAGCCACTTCCCAACCTGCTTATGCCTCCCCACACTTCCTACGGGAGCCAGCGCTGACAATTGGGCACTTGTTGTGCCAGCAGCCTCTGGGCTGGCTCCACACATCTGTTCAGACCCCAACAATTCGGGGGCTGTGGGGCACATGAAACAGTCTATTCACAGGATGCAAGTCAGGCTGGATGGGGCTGGATCCTGGAACACCACAGGCAGTTTGCTCCAGCTCACACAGAAATGCCCTTGTTCACCTGGCAGTTCATCTGAAGGGCATCCTCTGAGCTCCAGTGCTGCCCTTAAGATACATCTGATTTACACCTCCCAGCTCCAGAGATCACATGCCATGGGGTGGGAACAAGCTGCCACTCGTGGGGCTGCTCTGCTGGCTGGGATCAGATGTCCCCCTGGGTTTTCTGCACCCCAGGAACTTCCAACATGGCTGGTCATGACACTCTGACCCCTCTTTCAATAGACAGAAACCCTCTTGCTTCTCATTTTGAAGCCAGAGTTGGTTCCCTGGCAAGCCCAGCTTCCAGGGAATGTGCAGAGCATGGAACAATGCACTCAGTTTCAGGTTAAGGGAATTTTTCTTACCCCATGCCAGCTCTACACAGGGCAGTGCTGCCTGGAGGTCATGCCAAGCTGGTCACCACAGTGCCAGGACCAAGAAACCCAAAAACCTGGCTCTGGCCTTTCTAGAACCTGCCCCTGCTTTGCTCATTCTGGGCTTTGTGATTTCTTTAAGATGCCAGAGGAGGCCTTGGAAATGTCACTCAAGGCTCAGGTTTGTGCTTAGAGACAGCCCAGAGGCAGGAGCTGCAGGGCCCAGCCTGGCTCCCCCAACCTTACCCCATGCAGGACTGTAACTCACCAACTTTCTCTGGGTCACTCACTCCCACAGTCAGGTCAAATTTGTCCTCCTGCTCCTCCTCCTCCTCCAGCTGTTTGGAGAAAGCACAGAGGGACAGCAAGTCAAAGCCAGGAAAGCAGGGTTCCACCCACCCCAGACCACTGGGGCGAGCTTGTCCCCCTGCAGGGCACCTCCAGCACCTCACTGTTCCATAAAGCATTCCAGCTCCTCGTCATGCCCAGGCAAGGATCCCAAACTGGGTCTGTCATTCCCACCCCACTGATGCACAAACTGCTCAGCCCCAAGAAGAAACTGCAGAGCTCTGATTCACAGCTTGGACCCTCAGGAGCAGGTCCACCATTGTGATAGCTCTGCAAGGAATCTGGGCTCCACAGGAGCAGGAATGCCACCCCTGAGCCCCTCTCCAGTGGTATCAGTCTCAGACTGATGGCCTGAGATACAAATCAGGGCATTCAATAAGGCAATTACATACTAATTACATCATTTCAGATTCACATTTACAACTGAGTACACAGAGAGGCTCCTGCCAAAGACAGTTTGAAACCTGCAGGACAGTTTGGAATTCTCACCTCCTCATAGCTCTTTGAAAGGTTTCTAGAAGAACTTGCTGCTACATCTAATGAGGGGGGCAAAGGACTGGATGGTTTGGCCACCTCCTTCTTCTGGTTGTTCTGAGTGTTATCAAGGGACAGCTCCACAGTGGCATCTGTCAAAAGAAGTTTGCAAGGGTCAGCCTCTCTCTTGGGGTTTCTGGAAAGGCAAGTGCAATATTCTCAGATTTGTGGGATCCAGGAAGTAACAACAGTCTTAATTAGCAAAGAAATCCATGGGGAGAACACCTGTAAGCACTGGGAAGAGCAAAACACAGCATCATCACTGCAGTAAGAGCATTTCATCAATCCTGCTGGGCAACATCATGTTAGTCCAATGAACTTCTTATTGCAGAAGGAGCAGGCATCACCTCTCCCTGATCACCTCCTTGCTGTGTGCCTGAGGAGCTGCACCCCAGAGCAGCTAAAGCCAAGGCAGATTTTACCTGGGAGGAAGGCTCCTTCCCAGGCCACCTCTCCACCTGCAGGATGTAAAAACTTCCACCTCTTAGCACAAATATCCAGAACTGATTCTCAGCCCATCATGCCAGGGCTGGGGAATGTCTGACCCTCCTCATTCTCCCCTGCTGACGGGAGTTGTGTTTCCTGTTCCTTGGGAACAGCCAGGTCACTACTAAAGATGCTTCCTCCACTGGCCTGGAGTCAGGAGAAGGTGGAGAAGGAAAACTCTTTACCTCTGAGGAGACACTCCCCACCTCAGGGCTTAAGGCAACAAAAGCAACCCTCATTTTAATCCTCTTCAGCTCCCAAGCAGTTACTCCTGTGGCAGGATTATCCTAGAGACCTGGCAGAGGCTGCTCCGACCTTCCAGAACACAGCCCCAGAGCAGGGGGACTCAAACATATGTTTTAGATAAGGACTTATGATCTGCTTTTGGTTATGGGTATTTCAGGACTATCACTCCAGGCCTGGGGCTGAGAGAGGCCCAGCACACACAGACTCACCTGCAAACAGGTCCTGATCATCCTGCTCCACGTGAACTCCGTTCTCTTTGGAGGAGCTGCTCACAGGGAGAGGAGGTTCTTCTTTCAGGGCCGGGGAGTTGCTCTGTGAGAGGATTAAAAGGTCAAAGACAGGTCATTTACACTGAGGGATGGAGGAGCAAACATGTCACCTTGCTTGCCCACCACCCTGTGCCCTTCAGCATCACCCTTGCTGCCACTGTGAAAGACAACAAGCATCACACCAAATCTGGAGCCAGTTTCCACCCAGAAAGGACCATCCTGGCTGCTGGGAGCAGGCTTGGGGACAAGGGGACAGCCCACCTGAGAGCTTTTATGCCAACCAGTCCTCCCCAGCAGAAGACAGAGCTGCTCCAGCATTGCTGTTACAGACGCCTGCATCCCAAACCATCCCTCATTTTGCAGGCAGATGTCCCAAGGAAGAAGGGGACAGCAAGTGCTGTTCTGTAGGTCCCAGCAGAGAACAGAACAGGTCTTTGATGGGCAGTAAATGGAGCTCTATCAGACACTCCAAACCAGCAGCTCCTTGGCACTCTCTCCAGCAAGGCAGTGCCATGGATCACGTCGCTCCTGAAGGAGTGAAGCTGCTGAGGCAGCTTTTCTTTAAGGTGGGCTCGTGTCTTTGGGTGGTAAAAACAAAACAGCCATCAAAACACTCACTTGATGGCAAGAGCTGCTGTATTTTAGGAGGTTTTCCTAGAGGAGGGGCTGCTCCCAGCTTGGATCACAGCAGTTAAAGGCACAAGCTATGTATGTTAGTGATGGAGAGCAGGGAGCAGAGACCTGCATGCCAAACATCCCCCAAGGTCCTTCACACTGGTGTCCAAGCCAACAAGAGGACTGGTGCCAGTGGTGACTTATGAGGAAAGGGCTCACACAGCTCCTCTGCTCCCCCAGGAGATATTCAGGCTCATAAAGAAGCCCACAGCACATGGACAAAGTGGTTTTCTACTGCAACTGCTTCCCAGCTTGCTTTAAATTTAGTTCCTCAGTTCCTTTAGTTCCTCAGGCATGAAAGCACCACGCCCTGCTCCTACTTCTCCATCTGCTGCTACAGAGGAGCTGTGGCCTTGTTAGATCAGCCCAAACAGGACACCAGCCATCTCTGAGGCTGGATTCAGCACCCCCAACACCACACGTGTGGGCAGAGGTGTGCCAGCCTGACCCTCACCACAGGGAAACAGAACTTGTTTGGGAAGAGCTGATCCTTGGAGGCATCCCTAGAAAGAGCCATGGTCACACAGGGATCCAACCTCTGTCAACAGACAGGTGAGGTCCAGCTCTGGTTCTGTTCAGGTCTGACCCAAACCCTGCTGGTTGCCCAGGTGCTGCTGAGTCTCCTGAATGCCAGCAGCCAGGCAGATCTGCCTCCCCTGCTTCTCAGAAAGTGTTTTCCTAATGTTCAAGGGCACAGACAAGCAAAGCCACTGGGTCACAAGAACAGGCCTGTGTTAGTTACAACAGTGGCTTCCACAACAAAGCCAAACACCTGATAAGCTGCTGTGGCTCACCAGCCTCCCCTTCCAGCACAGAGATGTGTGATTCCCATGAAATCCCACAGCACTCGGTGCTCACCCCTCTTGGAGGGCCACAAACCATCGAGCCACCTCCTGCATCCTCCAGTTCTTTGCCAAAGGAAGCTCCTGGGAGGCTCCAGACCATCTCCATGACCTGATTTCTGCCATAGGTACCAGCACCTTCCTCTTGCACGGCCCAGGGCTGGACTTTCCCAGCTTTCCAAACATACAGCCCAGCTGCTGCTTTGCCCAGAGCAGTGTGAGTTCCACCCTCACAAGGTCACAACCTATCCACATTCCCCCAAATCTCCCTTTTTCCCTGCTGCAAAGCACAAGCACAGCTCACAGACACCAGGCAGGAGCTGCACCAGGAGTAGGGCAGAGGCAGCTCTGGCTTTGTGTCAGTGGCAGGAGAAGCCTGGCCAGGCCATTCCCAGCAGGTTTGTTTGGTCACGGCCACAATCTCCTGCTCCAGGCCTCCCTGGGCTGGAAAACTGCAGAATCTTCCTGGAGAACTTCCTGCCACAGACACCAACTCCTCCTGTACCTCCAGCTGAATCTGGCAGGCTGGAAAAAGTCTGGGTGAGGTGGGCAGAGGCTCCCAGAGCTCAGGGAATCAACCCCACAGCATTCCAGCCTCCAGGAAGAGCTTCTGTGGCCCCTCTAGCTGAGGTCCTTGCTCCATGAAGATGCTGATCCCAAGGACCAGTGGCTGACTGGGGAAATTCAGCTGATTGGGATGCAGCTTGGGCAAGCACCGGTCAGTTTTTCCTCCCCTCCTGCCTGCTGGTCACTGCCTGGAGCAAACCTGGGAAATGCCAGCGGGAGCCAACGCCAACAGGAGTCAATGCCAACAGCCTTCAGCAACCTGGACTTGCTGCCGAGGAGACTGCTGGAAACAAAGAGCTGCTGACACCCTTCACACCTCCACCTTCAGCACGGATTTGTGCGGCAGCACCCGGTTTGCTGAACAAGTACCACCAAAGCCTCCAAAACCCTCCTGCAGCGCAGCACAAGCCCCAGCGAGAGGGGACACAGATGCCTCCTGTCACCTCACCCCCACACCACCCTCAATCTCAGACTGAAGATACCACGGCAGCACCCTCTGGATGTTGAGGGGACAGAGCTGATGATGCTGGGGGAAGGCAGATGGGCTTCAGCTTCCTCACATCCACGCAGAGGAGAGGCTGAGCTGCGGCTGCCGCTCTAGGATGGCCGCCAGGGACCCTGAAGCCCACCTCGCTCCACCAGCTGCCACGGGCAGCAACACCTTCCAGCAGAGCAGGCTGCTCCAAGCTCCACCCAACCCGTTCCCTGCAGGAACGGAGAGGCTCCAGCCCGGGGGACGGGGCGCGGCCGGGCACAGCCTCTCCTCGATCCCACAGCCACGGGAGCCGCGCTGAGCCCCGCCGGCCCGCGGCTCCCCTGAAGGGACACAACCAGAGGCACCGCCCCCTCCCCCTTATTCGGGGGGTTCGGGGGTGTTCCGCACTATTTCCACCATCCAGGAGGATGCCCCGGGCAGCTCCTCGCACACGGGCCCAGCCCCGCAGCGCCCCCGGGGCGGCGCGCCGCCCGCGGCCGCACTCACGCTGCCGGTGAAGATGTCCTCGCCCTCCGAGTCGCTGTCGGGGGCCCCTGGCCCGCGGTGCTCGGGGAAGGGCGGCGGGCGGCGCTCGGCCGGGGAGGGCGAGCGGGACCCGTGGCTGCCGCCCGACGCCATCGCCGCCGCTTCCGCCCGCGCCCGCCCCGCCGGAAGCGCCCGCCACGCCTAAACCCGCGGGGGGGGGGGCGGGCTGCCGATTGGGCAATGTCGCCGTCCGCCCCGCCCCCGCCACCAGAGACAGCCAATGAGCGCCGCCGCTGGCAGGCGCCGCGTCGTCACCATGGAAACGGGGGTGCCGGCCGTACCATTGTGGCGGACGGAGGAGCGCGGCCCCCCCCGGCCGGCAGGAGTGGGGGCGCTCAGGGCGCCGGCACCCCGACAGCGACACCCTGTCCTCTCGCCAGCCCGGGACACTGCCGCAGCGCCAGAACACGCCGGGCTGAGCCCCTTCCCACCCAAAAAACATCGCAGGGTGAGCTCTGCACCTTGAAGATGTCCCAGAACGAGCCACATAACCTAGAGATGTCCCACCGCGACCCCCATGCAAAGTCCAGGGCACCCCAGAAGGAGCCCTATAACATTCCAGATATCGCAGGATGAGCCACAGAACCTGAAGATGTCCCAGGATGAGCCATATTCACCCCCAAGATGTTCCAGGATAAGTTCCAGACCCTGACAATGTCACAGGATGAACCCCACATACTCACCAAAACATCCCAGGATGAGCCCTAAACCGTGTAAGTTATCCCAGGCTGAGTCATACACTCACCATCATTTTGCAAGATGAGCCTCAGACCTTAAAAATACCCAGAATGCACCCTACACTCCACCAAGACATCCCAGGATGAGACCCATACCCCTCAAAGCACCTCAAGATAAGTTGCACAGCACCAGAAACATCCCAGGATAAGCCTCATACCCTGGAGGTAGACCAGGATGAGCCCTATAAACCCCCAGAACAGCCCAGGATGAGCTCCATACACCTACCAAAACCTCCCAGGATGAGCCCCATAACCTCAAGACATCCCAGGATTAACCCCATAGTCCCACAAGATATCCCCAGATAAACCCCATACACATCCCCAAAGACATCCCAGGATGAGACACACATCTTGAAAATGTTTCAGGATTAACCCCATACGATACCCAAGACAGCCTGGATAAGCTCCACACACCCCAAAACATTCCAGGATGAGCCCCACACACCTCCTTCCTCCCCAGGACAGTGACAGCCCATGGTCACGGGTCACACCATGCTGTGGGGCCAACAATGCTCTCAGGAGAGCACCAGGAGGAGCTGGGCAGGTGAGACACCCCCGACTTCCAGCAGTTCTGGATTAAAGGAGAACATCCAGATGCAGCTGAATGATCTGGGGGTCTTCAGGAGTACAAAACACCCCTGAGCTGGAGTCATTCCTGGGTGTTGCCCCATGGAGAGGGTCTGATCCTCCAGGTGGGAGGCACTGGGTGCTGTGGGAGATTAACAAAGAGATGGGTTTTCCTTCTTTTCCCTCCTGTAATGGAGAAGCAAAATCCAGTAGAGATCTCCAACCTTCCATGCTAGAGAACTTGGTCTAGCACACATTTGCAGCCAGGTCACAGTTTCATCCTTCAGCCACGCTGGCAGTCAGGCAAGGAGCAAACAGAAAACAGAACACAGCTTATCTTTATCTGAAGGACTTGCCAGTGTCCTCCCCAGCTCCTGCTATCAATGAGCAGCTGCTAATTCTCTCCTGCCTGAAATTCTCCCTAGGATTTGTAACAGCAAGGTCTGTTCTTTCACTGGCAGGCGAGACCCCACACTGGAATTCTCCCACATTGCCTCAATGGGGTTGGAACAAGGGGCTCACCCCATGGAGAACCTGCCAGGGTCACTCTTTTGAAGAGGATGGCTAGGAATTAATACAGCTGCTCCAGAAAACTCCCTAAGGATAAAGCATGAGGAGCATATACATTCTTTAAGATGAGCAGGAGGAGATACAGCTGCCAGAAGGATTGGGAGGTCCTGCCAGCTGGACTTTGCACTCTCTGAAGGAGAAGAAACTGAGCTACCTTGATGAGCAGCAGAAATAAATCCCATCCAAGCCCTCACAGCCTTATTCTCTGTAAGTTCTCCCTTTGGCCCCTGAAGGATGCCCTTTTAAAGGAATAGTTTTATCCACTCAAGGTTGGAGCTTGGGCAGTCTGAGGATGAGACAACTTTGTGCTGCAAACCTCCTTTGAGTATACACCAGGCTTTGGGTGTCAGGTTTAACCTCTAGGTGGGTGGGGGTGGCCCAGTCCCAGCTCTCCCACAGGACTAGGGGAAATCCCACCATAAAACAGGCAGGAGCTACCAAGATTCCCACAATGGGAGCAGACACTGCACACACAGAGCTCAGATACGAAAGTGAAGATCAGCTTGGGGTAGTCAGAATTGCTGGAAGACTTCAGACTAAACAGCCTTTGGGAGCTCATCAGAGACAAGAGGTGCTTTATTACCCACCCACATCTGTTTAAGACTTCCCCACCATAACCTTCCCATGTGTACACCAATCTTTACTTCCCTACCAGGCCAAGCTCTGACTTATCTTCACCACCACATCCCTTCTTTCCCAGCCCATTCCCCTCCCTATGTGTGCTCAGGTGTGTGGGGCCTCTGATCCCCTCTCCAAGCACTCCTTTCTCCTGTCCTCAATCCTCTGAGCATCCCTCCCTTCTCCTGTCCCAGACCAGGGGTCTCCCTGCCTAGCAATGCCCATAGGACCACTGTGCATCCAACATAAGCTGCCCCAGGAGCCAGATGAGCTCATTAATCACCTTTTTATTTTATTTCAAGCACTGTACAGAATGTGCCAGAGACAAAATCCCCCCCCCAGGTGCTCCCAGCGCCCCTGTGCACTGCCTCGGCCCCTGCCATGACCCAGCACCCACCACTGCCAGGGGGGAGGCTAAAATAAGTTACACCCACCCACCCCCGTGCTCCCAGGCACCGGGACAGGGCGGCATCAACCCCTGGGCGCCAGCCCTGCCCGTGTCACCCAGAGTGCCCCGCACCAGGGTAAGCGTTGGCTTCCAAAGCCACGGCATCGGGCCCTGCCCACCCCGGCATCACCGGCTCCAGACCCCACCCCCAGCTCCCAGGGCTCAGCAGAGCATGTCAGCCTCCGCGGGCAGCGGGGAGCACCTGCAGGGAAAGGATGAGGTTGGAGTATCAGGGTGCTGGTCTGTCCCAAAGAAGCGGGAGCAAAGGCACCAGGATCAGCTCAGACCAGCAGATATCTGGAGAGAATTCCGGGGGGGGGATGGAAGCAGTGAGCCCCCAGTCTGTGTGCTCCTGTCCCCCTGGGGGATCCCCAGGAGAGCCATTCCAGGCAGTACTCACTCAGACATCTTGGTTGCCAGGTGGTAGACAGTCTGCTTGTCCAGGTAGCGGCAGAAGAGCAAGACAAGGTTGCTGGGCAAGAAGAGAGGCTCTGCCAGCGAGGCTGTAGGCAGGCGTGACAGCTCCTGGGACATCAGGTACACCGTGTCTGTCCTGGGGACACCAGCACAGGGTGAGCACCCCACGGAGCAGTGACAAACCCTCCCCCAGCTCACACTGGCCCTCACCATGCCTCGAAGTCCCCTCTGCACGGCTTCAGTGGCGCATGCGAGGACAGCAGCCTCTCTCCATGGCTCAGTAGGGAATAGAGCAAGGAGATGCCAAACTGCAGGAAAGCACCAGGAGTGTCACGGCCAGCAGCAGTGGCACCCCAGGGACACAATGGGGCTCAGGGCCATGTACCTGGTTCTTCAAGGCCATGGTGAGGGGGAGCTCCGAAGACTCAGGTAGAGGATGGGTGAGCTCCTGCAGGAGCTCGATGAGTTTGCTGAAGGTCACCTCACCCACCACCTCATTCAATGGGCTGTAGAGCAGGGGGAGAGACTGGGAGAGCAGAGGGGAGAGCAGGAATCTGAGATCCTTTGATCTGTCACACCCCCACCCCCACACCCCCATCCCAGCACTTGGAGGGGAGGGTGACTGCTGGTAACTAACGCATGGAGGCCTTCTCCTCCCCATGGATGGGAAGAAGCTCCTGTTCATGCTAACCCCACAACACAGGCCCCCCTCATTGCCCAGGGTGCCACCCCCAGCAAGGGAAGGAGAAAGCCCAGGTCATCCCTGCCCTGGCTGGAGGTGCTTGCCTCATCCAGCATGTCCTTCTTCATGAGGAAGGGCAGGTGGTAGGTGATCATCAGCAGGATCTTCTCCCTTTGCTCTCCAATCAGGTGGGGCAGCAGCCGGGCCACGAGCTTCTTGCCCTTCCGCACACACAGCAGTTGCAGGAATTCATCTTCTGCCTCCCTGGGAACAAAGGCTCCATTGGCACAAATCCCAAGGGACCTGGAGCATCTCTGTCCATCCAAAAGGACCAGCATCAGCTCCACTGGAGGACAAGGTTCACAGGCAGGTCAGCATAGGCTGCAGTGACACACAGAAGGAAGGACCCAATGCTCCTGTGACCAAGACCTGCTCATCAGTGACCATCTCAGAGCCACAAGGACCAGGACATGCTGCCTGCTCCCCTTTCCCACAGCACAGACTCACTCTTCACTGCTGCAAGCCCTGATTTTCAAGGCTTGGTAGATATTCTCCACTTTTTGGCTCTTCTGCTCCTGCCTCTGGGGCTGTTTCTCCCCCGGGGAGATTTTCTGTTGCACCTCCTCTACTTCCAGCAGCTGCAGGAAGAGCTGGAAAAATGACACAGGGTAAGGAGGAAGCTTGAACATCTACCAATTGGCTGTCCAGGACCCTACCTAGGTAGATGTCCCCTTAGAGAAATCCCTGGATGAAAACAGAAAAGCTGGACTATGCTGCCCTTCCCCAAATCACTACTCACTCACCTTCTCAATCCTGTGCAGCGCCCGCAGCCGGTGGGTCCCTGCAGCCTTTGGGAGGGTAGAAAGGAAGGCACAAAGATTACAGCCAACCCTAGACACTGCCACCAGCCCAGAACTGGGCCAGCTGCTCCCTGGGGATCAGAGGTGGCTTCAGGATACAGAGCAGTCCCATGGGGAAACCATGGCCAGAACCCAATCCCACTCCTTGGCCGGGCACAAGCTGCCACTGCTGAGGTAGTACCTCCTCCAACTGTGTGCCCCATCCTATTGCTCAGGGCAGCTCCTAAAGCAGCACTCCTGGCAATGCAGGGCCCTAACCAGCCTATCTTCCCTTCACCTACCTCCTCCTCTACGAGGGCGTGGTGCACAGCATCAATGGCCCGGCGAGGGCTGTAGCAGGTGGACACTGTAACCTGGCCCAGCGACCCCGCGATGCGCACCACTGCGGAGGAGCAGGAACACGGTGACAACACATCCCAGAACCCCTCACCCAGCCCCCCAACAGCTGCCCCAACCCCTCACCAGAGTCATAGGTCTCCACTTTTTGGATGAACGGCGTGACCAGCTTGGGGGGCTTGTTGCGCCTGCCCAGCAGCTCCTCCTCCGCCTGTTTGCGCTCCAGCCGGTGGTAGTAGGTCTGTAACAGCAGGAAAAGCCAGGAGCCCTCTCCACCAGTCCTGAAGGGTTTCTCCAGCTCCCAAAGCCCCACCCTGAGGGGAACAAGCTGCAGGTGCTGCCAGCAGGAGCTCACCTGGTAGTAGTAGTCATCATCTATATTCTCACTCTGCAGCTGCATCATCTCCACCTTGACAACCCAGTCCTTCTCCTTGGAAGTCATCAGCCCAGCATAAGGGTCCACTTTCCGAGACCACAGCTTCTTGGGGGAGACACTAGCACAGGAGAAGAACTCAGCCCACTGTGCCCACCCAGAGCCCCCCTGCCCTGCACCCAAAAGCACCCCCCATACCTCTGCACCTGCCTGCCCTGCTGCTGCATCAGGATGCGCTGGTGCTGGGGATGCAGCTGGGTCATGTGGCTGGGTGTGCTGCAGGGGACACCAGACAGGGGTCAAGGGGAGTTTTGGGACACCTCCAGAGTGAGGTGACGCCCAGCTGCTTTGTAGGACCCCTCCAGTCCCACCCCAAGATCCCACTCCTGCTACCTGAAGTTCAGCGGGCCCATGGCTGAGGGGCTGAAGAAGAGAGCAGGGTCCAAAGAAGAGGACATGCGCCTGAAGTGCACGCCCAGGGGCTGTGGTGGGCTGCCCACGGTGGGGGACCCAGGCTGGAAAGGGGTTGGAGGCGCATACCCTGCTGTCTGAGAGGGAGAGAGGAGAGCAAGGGTCTGAGCCTTCCCCTCTGAGCATCCCAGAGGGGTCAGCCAGCTCTGTGCTCCCACCCCTCTGGCAAAGTGCTACCTGCAGACATTGCCACTCTCCCTAGCCCTTGCCACTCCAGGGCCACCTCGATGGCTCAAAGCCCACCACATTACCTGGTTGGGAGTGAAGAGTGCAGAGGGTCTGCAAGCTGGTGGGAAGGGTTGAGGAGAGCACGGGGAGCGAGGAGATATCAGAGGTGCCTGGTGCAGAGCAGGAGACAGGAGGTGTCACTCAGGCCTGTCCTCAAGGCTGTACCTCCAAGGAGGGGAGGCAGAGAAAGAAGGGATGCAAGAGCACCCCCAAACCTGTTACCTGCTGGAGAAAGCACTGGGAGAAAGGCTTGGGGGACATAAGTCTTAAGTCAGAGCACTTGAGCCGGGAAGAGCCCCCATAGCCACTCTGCACAGGAGAGCCAAGGAAGTCGAGAGCCATGTTGGTAGATGGTGGAGGTCTCTCCAGGACCTGGAGGATGGCTTTATCCTGTGAGGAGGAGGCAGCAGCAGGTGGGAACAGGGCACAGCTGGGAACAGTTTAGCTCCCTCAGCAATAGTCAGCTCACTAAAACCTTTGGTCACTGCTAAACTAAGACCAGCTGGGCTCCCACCCCCATAGTGTGGAGCAGCTGGAGACCCATGGGAGCACCCAGCATGGGGGTTCCAGTCCCCCCAGTCTCAACAACTTTGCCTTCAAACCCAGGCTCTGCTTTAGGTGGGCACTCACAGCCTTGGCACCCAAGACACATCTGTGCACCTCCAGAGCCATTTAGAGATGTCCCAGGTGTCCCAAATTCCCTGTGTGGCCCTTGTTCCAGAGTAGTGGAGAGCCCTTATCCAACTCCTGAAGGCCTGGCTGGAGGTACCCACCTCCAGCATGAGGTGGCGTGGGACACTGCCTGGGCAGGAGCCCCATGCTATGGGATCCATCGCCAGCTGGAAAACAGGGAGATGTTGGCATGAGGCAAATGAACAAGAGGAGAGAGCAAGGAACACCACAGGAGCCAGCCTGCCTCATCACCAGATGGGTGGGGACATTATTACCGTGTCCTCCTTGCCAGACTCTTCCCAGCAAGTCCCAATCCCGCTGTCCAGCACCGCTGAGTCCTGGCTCTGCAAGGAAAGGGGAGTTAAAGGTCTGCCTCCCTGCCCCAGTGGGCAGTCCTGTGGGCAGGACCCACAGGTGTGGGATGGAGTGGGGAGCAGCAGGACCCCCTGGCTGCTCACACATCACCTCCAGCGTGGGTTTGCTCCGCACAGCTCTCATCACTGCTGGGTCTCCCAGTTCACTGGGCTCCTCAAAGCACTCCTGATCTTCCTCCTGTTCCTCAGTCCCCAGCTCCTCTACCTCTTCTTCCAGCTGAGAGTTAACCTGCTCCATCTGCAGCTCTATCCCACCTTCCTCCTCGGCCAGCTCCTCCAGCTGCTCAGCTGCTCTTCCAGTTGCCTCTACCAGTGCTTTGGCCACCTCAGGGCTTATCTCCGGTACCACCAGGAGTTTTGGGACATCCTCCTCTGTGGAGTCTCGGTCTTAGAGGGGGAGAAAGCAGCACACAGCAGGGTGGGTAAACACCTAAGCAGTGCCCACCAGGGTGTCTGCTCCCCCCGAGTGCTGGCAGATCTCTCCAACACCAGGACTCCCCTAAGGTCTTACCTAACCCAAAAGTCATCTCGTTGTACAGGTCGAGCTCCTCATCCTCCTCAGCCATCTCTTCCAGCAGAAGTGCATCTTCCACCAGCAGAAAATCCTCGATAATCTGGATTTGGAAGCAGCAGATTTCTCGCTAAGGGAGAGGTAACCCTAGCATACTCCCAAAGTGAGGAGGGGCACCCAACCTCCCTCTCACACTCTACTGGTGGTGCCAGGCAAGCCACAGGGCTCTCAGCTGGAAAAGGGAAAAGCGGGAGCCAGCGGCGCTGCCAGCGAGGACAGGAGGCGCAGCTCTGCCGGCACCAGCGCGGATCTTCCTCCTGTTCCTCAGTCCCCAGCTCCTCTACCTCTTCTTCCAGCTGAGAGTTAACCTGCTCCATCTGCAGCTCTATCCCACCTTCCTCCTCGGCCAGCTCCTCCAGCTGCTCAGCTGCTCTTCCAGTTGCCTCTACCAGTGCTTTGGCCACCTCAGGGCTTATCTCCGGTACCACCAGGAGTTTTGGGACATCCTCCTCTGTGGAGTCTCGGTCTTAGAGGGGGAGGAAGCAGCACACAGCAGGGTGGGTAAACACCTAAGCAGTGCCCACCAGGGTGTCTGCTCCCCCCGAGTGCTGGCAGATCTCTCCAACACCAGGACTCCCCTAAGGTCTTACCTAACCCAAAAGTCATCTCGTTGTACAGGTCGAGCTCCTCATCCTCCTCAGCCATCTCTTCCAGCAGAAGTGCATCTTCCACCAGCAGAAAATCCTCGATAATCTGGATTTGGAAGCAGCAGATTCCTCGCTAAGGGAGAGGTAACCCTAGCATACTCCCAAAGTGAGGAGGGGCACCCAACCTCCCTCTCACACTCTACTGGTGGTGCCAGGCAAGCCACAGGGCTCTCAGCTGGAAAAGGGAAAAGCGGGAGCCAGCGGCACCAGCGCAGCTGGGCTGGGACACCTTTAGGCTTCAGAGTGAACACCCGCTACGAGGGCACGGGCGGCACGCGAGCACAAGGCAGGGAAGAGCATCCCACCAGCACCTCCAGGGCAGACTCTGCTCCGAGACCGACCGCACCGGGGAGCGCCAGCCCCGGAGAACGAGCACCGCAGAGGGAGCGGGACGCCGGGAGGCGGCAGCGGGCAGGGGGTAGCGGAGCAGGGCGGGCGGGTAGGCACTCACAACGCTCTCGCCGCCCTCCGCCATCCCGCGCTGGTGCTGCTGCCTCCTCCTCCCGCTCACCCACCCTCCGTCCGTCCCGGGTCCCTCTACGGGGCCACAGTGCCCCCGCCGCCCCTTTTATGGGCCGGCCCCGCCGCCCCGGCATGCGCCTGCCGTACAGCATGGCGGCTCCCAGCGGCGTCCCGCGCCTGCGCACTGGCCTGGCCGTGCCCCCAGCAGCCCCTGGAGCTGGGGGCAGCGCGGGCCGGGGGGCGCGGTGGCCGCACCTGCGGCGCTCGGAGCCGCCCAGCCCGGCTTCCCCCGCTGCTCCTCGGCTGCCGTGCTCTTCTCAGAGCTGATATCCTTCTGAGGAGTTAGGGAAAGCTGGTGGGATGTGGTCTGTCGGGATTGAATATTCTGGTAGGTAACACCGAGCACAGGTGTCAACACTAACACTGTAAATTTCTGCGTCCCTCAAAGCATAGCGGGTTGCCCTTATCCCCCTGAATTATCCTCCTGAATACCAGGAGCACCTTGGTCATGTCGCCCACTCCCAAATAATTCTCCCAATATTCTGCTAATAAAAGCAGAAATGTTCCTAGAATGGAAGATTTGGCTACTCTAACCAAATCATTGTGGCTTTTAATAAACATCATGTGGAAGAGTTGTGCTTCTGTTTACTGGGAAATTCTGACAGGTGGTGTGGGTTACAGTAGAGTCATTGCTAGGGATTCACATCCCAAAGGGCCCATGGAAAGGTTCCATGTCCTGCCATCCTCTCCCCGAGGTGAGGGGAGTGTCCACTTGGGCAGAGCCAGATTCACCCCTGGGACGGCGGGATTGGGCTGGTGATTCCTGATGCGATGATCCTAACAACAACTCTGCCACTGATAGAGCGCTCAGGGATTATTTCTGCCGGAGCCTGAGATCCCTGATAAGGCTCTGGCCACAGCTGCAGCTGTTTATCCCACACTGAGAAAAACATTGAGTGTTTTCAGCTGCGTGGCTGGCACTGCTCACTGAGTAGCTGGCAAACCCAGCAGGAGCTGGGCCAGTGGGAACTGATAACAAGTGTTTTCAAGATTTTCCTTTGCTTGGCCTCTCCTGATTTACTTGCTGCCTTTGGGGTGTTCACCATACATGCTGTATTAATTTAATTTGTGTTTTAATGAGGTATGTTAAGAGGTCCTAAAGGGACTTAGTGTTTTGGTGCTTACACCATGCTGCTTTTTCTCCCCACTAGCAGTGACTTGACTTTCTTTTCCCTTTATTTTCTTTCCAAGCAGCACTACTGGGACACTCAGTGGCATTCCTAGCCTCACTGGGCTTCGGTGCTCACAGTTCTTCTGAAGGAGGCAACAGAAAACCTGTTTCTTTGGTGTCAGAATTCTCATGTTTTCTGTCAGGGAGTCTCTGCTGTGCTAGAACAACAGTCAATTTCCCACCCTGCAGCTGCTGGAACGAGACATACCACACAGGTTTGGAAAGAGGCTAAAAAGAAACGTGGATGGCTTGCTCCACCATAGCCTGTTGGCAAAATACTGCCCCTAGATGCAAAATCTTCTGCAAGAGATTTACCCCCATTTAAGTTGGAAAAGCTCTCTGTGACCATCAAGTCAAATCATTCCTCCAGCACTGCCAAAGCCACCAACCCAAGGATGTCCCCAAGTGCCATATCCACAGGGCTTTTAAATCCAAATCCCTCTAGGGATGAGGACTCCGCCACTGCCCTGGCAGCCTGTGGCAAGGCTGGACAGCCCTTTCAGAGAATAACTTTTTTCTAAGATCCAATCTAAACCTTTCCTGGTGCTACTTGAAGCTGTTTCCTCTTGTCCTCTCCTTTGTTCCCTGGGAGCAGAGCCCGATCCCACCTGGCTGCCCCCTTCTGTCAGGGAGTTGTAGAAAGAAGGTCCCCCCGAGCCTCCTTTTCTCCAGGCTGAGCCCCCTCAGCTGCTCCTGGCGCTGCAGCTCCTTCCCCAGCTCTGTTCCCTTCCCTGGACACGCTCCACCCCCTGAATGTCCTTTTTGGAGTGAAAGGTGCAGAACTGACCCAGGATTTGGGGTGTGGCCTCGGCAGCGCCCAGCACAGGGGACGGGCGCTGCCCTGGGCCTGCGGCCACACCGGGGCTGGTCCAGACCAGGTGCCATTGCCCACCCGGGCTCACGGCCAGCCGCTGTTGCCCGCGCCCCGGGGTCTCTGCCCGGTTTCTCCCCCCGCCCAGGGCGGAACTGAAAGCGAAAGCGCTTCCAAGCTGGCTCGCACAACGCCAGAGCTCCCGTTCTACCTGGAAACTGATGACGTAGAGGCCACTCCGCGCCACGATTGGCCGCGGGTTCGGAGGCTATAAAAGGCGGAATGCGGGTAGGGGTGGGACATTCCGGGAAACGGCGAGGCAGCGGCGGGCGGCGATGGCGCGGGGGGCCCTGGCGCTCGGTGTGCTTGCGCTGCTGGCGCTGCTCGGCCTGGGAGCGGCCGCTGGTGAGTGCCTGGGGCGGCGCGAAGGGGCCTGACGGGGGTGAGAGGCTGCGGGGTCCCGGCGGGTCCGGGTCACTGTGCCCGGGTGGGTGGGCGAGTGTTGGCATCGAGGCGATGCCCACGGCTGCCCCGCTTCTCACGCGCCCTCGCCCTTCTCTCCAGAGGCGCCGAAGGTGGAAGTCTACGCCCGTTCACGCGCCGAGGAGGGAAAGGAGAACACCCTCCACTGCTTTGTCACTGGCTTTCACCCACCCAAGATTGACATCAAACTCCTGAAGAACGGGGAGCCCATTCCCGGCGTCAAGTACGGGGACTTGTCCTTCAACGAGAAGTGGCAGTTCCAGCGCCTGGTCTATGTGCCCTTCGTCCCCACAAGGGGTGACAGCTTCTCCTGCAGGGTGGCGCATTCCACCATGCCGGAGCCACGCAATTACCTCTGGGGTAAGTTGTGCCTTCCCTCCTGTGTGCTGGAGCTTCTTGCTTTATATCCGTGCTGTCTCTGTTCCTTTTCCTGGGAAGCAGGGTGTTGTAACGGAGTGGGGTTTGAAGGTGTTAGAGATGGAAAGCTAACTTGGTGTTAGCTGAAAAGGCTGTTACACGTACCTGTGAAGGATTCAGAGGGGACACACGCTGGTGTTAATCCGTAGGGATTTGGTGATGCCGTGTCACCGATCTCTGCCTTGGTGAACTTAACTAGAAGGTGATGGGCCATGAAGTGAATTTTTGCTTTATATTGTGTGAGTATAAAGAAGGACAAAGGAAACACAACAGTGGTCGGGGCTGATGGTGTTGGCTTAGCCTCAGCTACAGCTGAAGGCAGCTGGTTGCCACACTGGGGCTGTTTCTGGGGGAGTCCTTGTGGGGGCAGGGGGTGCCATTAGCCCCCATGTCTAACGCTCTGTGCTTCTTTCCTGCAGAACCAGACTTCTGAGCTGCATCTGGGATAATCCATGGTGAGTTATTCCCATGCTGTGTGCCATGCTGGTAAGGGAAATACAGACCCATTTCTGTATCGGGGGGGATTTGCAAAGCTGAGGAACAGGAGCAATCATAGCCAAAAAGTAGATCGTATTTGGGACACAAAAAAACTCTTTCCACGCCCTTTCTGCCCACTATATTGGTCTGGTTTTGGCCATCCCATGCCTACAAGAGTCCTTTGCTCCAAAAAAAGGAGAACTTTGGAGAAAATCTTCCTTGCATGTCGTTGCTGTGTCAGCTAGATACCACAGAGAGAGAGTTGTCGCGGGTCCCCTAAAGCTCCCTCAGGCCTGAAGTGCTGTTTCCTGTCAGGGGAGGAGCAGGAAGTCACTGTACCCCAGATCCCTGTGCCTCAGAGTGGGGGGCAGGCTGGGTAACCCTGGGGCAGGGCAGCCTCCTGTGGGATTCATGAGGCACGAACCAGAAGCACTTTTGGGTTTATTCACCGGTGTCTCAGTCTGAGGGCTCCAAGTTCTTCAGACTCTTTGAGTGTAACTGATCTGGATGTAGCAATGGGGAAATTCTAGTTTAAAACTTGATAGGGAAAAGAAACTGAATATGTGGCTGAGCTGGTGTAATCCTGGTTGAAACAGCTACATTATGTGCCCTGTTAGAAGCTGGATAATGATTAACTGTTCTGGGACAAGCCTTGACAGGACCTTTATAGGAAATGCCCCAGTTCCTGCAGAGATACAAAAAGTTGTATACAGTCACTCCTCTGGTTTGTCGCTCACCTTTGGGCAGTGGGGGTGTGAGCCTGGTCCCAAGGCAGGGTCTGGAATGTGCTGCTCCATGGCTGTGGTTGGTGGGACACTGGTGAGGGATGCCATGGCTGGCTGGAGGTGGGATGTGGGTGACTTCAGTGTGATCTGGGGAAAAGGATTTACTGAGCTGGCATGGAAAGAGTGGAGAGCAGGACAAACTCCTCCCCGGGGGTGGAGAACAAGGATCCTCTTGACATGTTGAACTCTGAACTCCACCAAGGAGGGGACAGAAAAGTCTCACTGGAATCTCACTGGAAGGTGGTTTTGCAGGGACCCTGCAGTCAGACTGTTCTGAGGAAACTGGTTTTTAGTCCTAAAATGTTCGCAGTTGAAGGTGCCACTAGAGTGACTGATGTCAATCTACTCTCCATGCAGATTTGAAACATTCTTGCAAGTCAACATCCTCTCCAGCTTCTGTCATTCTTCATCGTAGCCACAAGACTGATGAACTTCCTTTCAGAAATTTGCTAATAAGCCTTGTTAAAAGTATCACCTAACCACAGCATCAAGGAAGCCCTCCAGGTTTTTTAAACACATAGCTAAAAATGCCCCCATTGCTGCTTAAAAAACAATAGTAACTCTTCACTGCTCAAAATTTTGCAGGATTTGTATACCTTAATAAACTGCTGGTCCTTAAAATGTTTCTTCAGAGTCATTTGACAAGCTGATTTCACAGGCTCTGATGGCCACTGTGGGTGGGTATGTAGCCTTGGTGGCATGATGGGCACTTGTGCTTTTTATATCCCACTGAGAAGATTCAAGAACACTTTTCCATCAATAAAAAGAGAATTAAAGATTTTTTTTTTACTGATGTGGTATCTGCCTGGCTGAAGGCTCCTGCATGGGTCTGAAGGGACGGAACAAGGTTTAAAAAGGGATAAAGAGCCTTGGGGACACAGGGAGCAATGGCAGGGAATGGTGCTCACTCCAATGGGGAGAGCTCTGGCAGATGCATCTTGGCGTGTGTGGTGTAAAGCTGAGCCTGGGGGAAGCAGATACGCGTGTTGTGAATTTCAGTTCTGGTTTTCTCTGTGCTTGAGGCCATGGAGAAGTGCAGCTGGGGCCAGTCCTTTCTTACACCGTGGGGGATTCACACTACCCAAAACCAATGCTGCTGCCATCAGCTCATTTTTATTTTATGAAGAAATCAGAGTGATTGCTTGAGGATTTGTATCCAAATGGATTTAACCAGGATCACTTGTATGGGATCAAGGGTTCCTGGTGGCTCAGGGCATCCCATGTCTCTTCTTGGCTGTGATGGTGTCACGGAAGATACACTTGGGATTCTTGATGGATATTGTCTTGTTCCCTAGTTATTTTCATTATAACCAATTTTTTTTGTTAGGGATTTGGAAAATCCAGGCTGTTGCAGGTCCGGCACCTACATGGTAGATTGCTGAGGGGCAGGGCCCCGTGATGGGGATCCCTTTGGGTTCATCAGAGGGTGTTCAAGGCAGGACAGGCAGGGCTGTCACGGCTGGGTGGTTGTGCACAGTGCTCATCTCTCAGCACGGGGCAGCAGGACACAGCTCACCTGCAGCACCAGATGCACTCTGGTAACCAGGCAGCACCAGCAGTGCTCCCTGTGTGAGAGAAGGTGGCCTGGGAGAGGGGAAAAGGTTTCAGGTCCTCTCTCAGACACCCCGGTGGAGCAGCACAAGGTGCTGTGTGAGCCCAAGGAGCTGTGGAACATGTCCTGGCCTCCTCCCCTGGATCATGAAGGGCCACAAAAGTGCTTTCCACCACCTCAGCTCCACCTTTCCTATCCTCAAGAGGCACCAGAATAATTGCTGGGTGACCACTCCACCAAGAGTGCTTCACCCTGATTAGGACAGGAGTGGAGACGACTGCAGAAACTGAAGATTCAGTGGGGGCAATGTGAAGTGACCCTGTCCCCAAAGGACACATCATCATCTTCCCACACTGGTGAGGTCTGCCCTGATTGCATCTGTGGAATTTTTCTGTTCCTACGTAAGAAACATTTTGATGGTTTACTCAAAAATCCCCTGTCTGTGGGAGAACAACATATGACCACACCAGAGGCTGATTTTCTTTAGCTGCTGGACTTCAGGACCATGTCCAGAAATACCTTCTCTGTTTTATCCAGCATCCCTGGGGTTCTGAGGTACTCGGAATGTTGCTGTGCTGCCGCTGTTGCTGGCGGCAGTTCCCAGGGGATGGGTTATCCTGAGGGATATCTTGGAAAGCTTCAAGCATGAAATAAGCTTCATTTGTGCTGTATGAAAACAAAAGCAATTTTTCTGCAAGCAGTTTCCGGAATCAGCAAAATGAAAGGGTTTTTCTGAGAAAAGTTTCTAGGTGAACAAGGATCAAGTGCAACTCCTAGCTCTGCACGGGACACCCCAAAACCCCACCCTGTGCCTCAGAGTGTTGTCCAAGTGCCCTTTGAGCTCTGTCAGCCTTGGGGCTGCCCTGGGGAGCTGTCCCAGTGCCCGGCCACACTGAGGGGAAGAACCTTTCCCTAATATCAGCTTAAATCTCCCTGACGCCGCTCCAGCCGTTCCACCTCTCGCCGGGTTTTGCCACCACCGCTTCCCCTCACGGCCGCTCCCGCCATCATCTCCCCTCAGGGTGGTTCCCGCCTCCCCCCGGCCCCTCACGGCCGTTCCCCTCAGGGCCGCTCCCGCCCTCGTCTCCCCTCACGGCCGCTCCCCTCAGGGCGGCTCCCGCCGCGATGTTCCGCGGACACAGTGCTTGGTTCTCGCAGAGCGTCAGCCCGGGCCCGCGGGGGCTGTGGGGTGAGGGGGCAGACGACAGCGAAGTCTAGGGAAGCCCCGGGGCACGGAGCTGCAGGAATCCGCCGGGGATTTGGCAGGGGCAGAGCCCTGTCACCGCTCAGGGGGAGTTAGGAGGGGAGCAGAGCCCCATCATTCCTCAGCAGGGCACAGCAGTGGGGACACAGCCCTGTCACCTTTTTGTGGGACTGAGACCCACACAACAGGGCAGAGCACGAGTCTGGCCAGCCCACGGTGCCCCCACACTGGGGAAAAGCCCTGAACAACCCTCGGGGGAGCAATGGGAGTCCCACAGCCATGGGGAGCTGCCACAGTTCCACTTCAGGGCCCGTCTCTGCGGCCCCAGAAGCAGCTGTCCCCACCCAGGTCACCCCCAGGTGGGACCCCCTGGGTGCCCACCCTGACCTCGCTCCCTGTCCCCTGCAGCAGACGGTGGCGGGACGCTCGCCCACTGGCTGGATGCTGATTACCTCTTCAGCAGCGATGCTGCCCACCCCGACACCCGCAGGTGGGCAAAGGAGGCTTTAATGTATTTAGCGAAAAGTATTTCATGGATACTGACATCCTGTAAAAGTCAAGGGTGTGTTTTTAAAGTCATGGATCTGCCAGGATCTTATTGCCCAGCGGGCCCAGGAAAACTCACCCCACACTAAGCTATAGATAGATGGAATAGAGAAAAAACGTCATGTGTTGAGAGGGGCTTAACTGTGATATTAATTAAATTAATTGTGCTGTTTTCTTGCTGGCTGTGAATTATCTGCTGGAAAATCAGCATCTAAAACAGAGCTGATGCAATTCCCAAGGAAGGGACCTTTTGCTAAAAAGCCAGTGTGAATTAATGCTAAAAGGAAGCACTGGGGTAAAAATGGACGGAAAAGGACTGAAATGCTTAATTAAAAAAAAAAAAATAAAGAGCTATGGCACATTTGTAGATATAAAAGGAAAGTCTTAATAATCTTCCACACTTCCTCAAGATCAGTGAATATTTGTATTTACTCATTATTTAGTCATGTAAATATATATGGGAAAGGAAGCTGCCATGTTTCTTTTAGGCTTTGCTAGGCTGGACTAAGTAGTTTGTTTTTAACACACCAGTGCTTAAAACTGGCTTTGAATTTTGGAATCTTTCAGCCACCTACTCCAGCTAAGCGAGGGGAATTCCAATAAACACAGAATAACAACTTTTCTTCTGCAACAACATGCTGCCAGACCAACCTGCTCCTCAAGGGGGAATTCTGGATAATTTTATATATATATATATTCAGTGTATATTGTTAGATAGTTCCTTGTGAAAAAATGTAATTATTATACACATGCTTAAACCCAGCAAACAAGATTTAGTTCCTCTCTAAGGAGGACAGTGAGGGCTGGAACACCCTCCACCTCCACTTCCTTGTGCTCAGCTGTGAGAGCAGGAACCAGTGTGGTGAAGGATAATTGTAGAAAAATCCTGTCTTTGCCCTCCCCGAAGTAGTTTCACCTCAAGAGCAGAGTGGGACTGTGTCATTCCTAAAAATACATTTACTCTTGTCCCTCCTCCAGGCTGGCCCTGGGAGGTGGGGCTGTAACGGGACGTGACTGGTAGAGTCTCACAGGTAGAAAATCACAGAAAATTAGGTGTTTTGGCAAAAAAATCAGAGCAGGTTTCATGACAACACCCGTCTAAACGTTTTGGTTTTGGTTTGCTTGCAGGTTCTCCTTTGGAAACCAGCTCTCTTTCTCTCTTCCAGCATACACGAGAGTCTCAGTTACCTGGAGGGCAGAGCCACGGTCTTTCACTCCTGTTACCTCTCAGTGTGTGCCAGCACCCGAGATGGAGAGAGGCCCTCGGTGGCTCTGGGCCACTTCATCCTGCCCCCTGCCTGCCTGCATGAAGGTCAGGCAAAAAAAATCATCTGGGGATGTTTTCCCGTGGAAATCCCCCATGAGTACAGCCTTGGCACTGACAGTTACTTACTGCAGGGAGGGACTTTTCCTTCTGCTTGGGAGCGGCTCTTCCTCCCAGAGGGCAGAGTATGATCCATCTATTATCACAGAATGGCTTGACCTTGAACATTCCCAGGGATGGGGCAGCCGCAGCTGCTCTGGGAAACCTCTGCCAGGCCCTCACCACCCTCAAAGGGGAAGCATTTCTTCCCAGTATCCCATCTAAGCCTGCCCTCTGTCAGTTTGAAGCCTTTCCCCCGTGTCCTGTCACTCCAGGCCCTTGTCCTGAGTCCTTCTCCAGCTCTCTTGGAACCCCTTTAGGCCCTGGAAGGGGCCCTGAGATCTCCCTGGAGCCTTCTCCTCTCCAGGTGAGCACCCTCAGCTCTCCCAGCCTGGCTCCAGAGCAGAGGGGCTCTACCCTCAGAGCAGCTCAGGGGCCTCCTCTGGGCTCTCTCCAGGAGCTCCAGTCCTGCTGCCCTTGGGGACGCCAGAGACAAGCCCAGGATACATGGCTGGGTCATATCCATGAGCTTCTCATCCACCAACACCCCCAGGTTCTCCTCAGGGCTGCTTTCAATCCATCCTTGCCCACCCAGAATTTGTGTTTGGGATTGCCCTTACCCAGGGGCAGGACTCTGCGTTTGGGCTTGTCCCCAGGGGCACCTGCAGGGCACCACACTGGCAGCAACTGCCACAGCCCTGATTTTTGGTGCTCTCAGTCACTAGTTTTGCTGTTCTTGTCAGAAATCAGAAGGAAAATTGGCCGGTTTATTTGGGAGAAGGCAGATGCTGTTGAAGAACAGGTAAGATGAAAAATTTGTACTACACATGTATGTGCTGGAGAACGAGCTTGTGCTAAGCAGGGAGCTTGCACAGGAATTCAGGGGAAAAAAGAGTATAATTTTTGGGAAAAGGGGCAGGCAACTCAGGAAGCATTTAAAGATGTCCTTGGGTCATGCAGAAGGAAGAAAATTAGAGAGGTGAAAGCTCAGTTAGAACTTAATCTGGCCACCTCTGTAAAGGGTAATATTTTTATAAATACTTTATTAACAAAAGGAGGGCCAAGTAAAACCTCCATTCTTTATTGAAGTGTCCATCACCAAAGACTAGGAAAAGGCTGAGGTACTTAACCCCTTCTTTGCCTCAGCCTTCAACACTAAGACTGGTTGGATCAGGACAAAGGGCCCCAGAGCTGGCTAGACAGGCATGGGGAGCAGAATGGACCCCCAGAAATCCAGGAGGAGGCAGTCACTGCCCTGCTGTGCCACTGTGATGCTCACAAGTCCATGGGCCTGGATGGGACCCTTCCCAGGGCGAGGAGGGAGCTGGAGGAAGAGCTTGCCAAGCTGCTGTCCATCATTTATCACTAGTCCTGGCTCACTGGGGAGGGCCCAGATGACAAGGGACAATGTGACACCCCTCCACAAGAAGGGTTGGAAGGAGGGTCTAGGGAGTTACAGACCTTTCAGTGAGTGGTGGCAGGGAAGATTATGGAGCAGGTCACCTCCAGTGCCATCACACAGCACATCCAGGGAAACCAAGGAAGGAATCAGGCCCAGCCAGCATGGATTTAGGAGGGGCAGGTCCTACCTGACTAACCTGATTTCCTTTCATAGCGAGGGGACTCACTGGATGAAGGAAAGGCTGTGGATGTGCCTATCTGCACATCAGCAAAGCCTTTGACACCATTTCCCACAGCCCCTCCTGGAGAACTGCAGCCCACAGCTGGGACAATTGGTGTCTGATCACCAGGATCCCCCCCAAGGATCAAGCTGGGCCCAGGCCTATTCAGTACCTTTACTGAAGATCTGAATGAGGGCACTGAGTCCCCCACTGGCAGACACAGGTGACACCGAGTTGAGTGGGAGTGTGGTTCTACTGGAGGCTACAGGCTCTGCTGAGGGACCCAGACAGGCTGGATCAATGGACCAGGGTCATTTGTAGGAGGGTCAACAAGGCCATGCTCTGGGTCCTGCACTTTGGCCACAATAACTCCTGCAGAGCTACAGACGGAGATGAGTGGCTGGAAAGCAGCCCAGCAAGAAATGTCCTGGGAGTGCTGATCAGCAGCAGCTGAACGTGAGCCCAGGTGGCCAAGAATGCCAGTGGCACCTGGCCTGTGTGGCCAGCAGGACCAGGAAGTCCTGATTTTTCCCCAGTATTAGGCACTGCTGAGGCCCCAACTTGAGTGCTGTGTCCATTTCTGGACCCCTCAATTAAATTCAAGGACGTTTTGGTGCTGGAGGAGGTCCAGAGAAGGGACTGAGCCAGGGAAGGGTCTGGAGCACCAGGAGGGAGCTGGGGGAAAGCTCAACCTGGAGAAAAGGAGGCTCAGAGGAGACCTTCTGACTGTGCACAACTCCCTGACGGGAGGGTGGAGCTGAGTGGGGGTCAGGCACTGCTCCCAGGGACCAAGGGACAGGATGAGAGGACACTGCCTTAAGCTGCACCAGGAGAGGTTTATGTTGCACATCAGAAAGAATTTCTTCCCAGAAGGGGTGATTAGGCACTGGAATGGGCTGCCCAAAACTGGATGTGGCACTCAGTGCTCTGCTCTGGTTGGGAAGGTGGTGATGGTCACTGGTTGGACCCGATGATCTTCTCCAACCTGATTCTGATTCCTTGTGCTCGCTGTGCTGTGTGTCCCTGCCACCATGACATCCTGAGGGAGACAGCACTGGAAGGACTGTCTGTCTCCCTTGCCCTAGACATTTCTAGTCAGCAGTGTGCTGTTCCAGGCATTCCAATTGCCACAGGCTGAGCTCAGCCCTTTGGTGTGCTGCTTTCCTTCCCCATGTCACTGCTCACTCTGCTCTCAAAGCAACTTCCCAGCACTTTTGAAGCAGGAATGCCCTTAAATTTAAAATTTAACTCTGAATTATGCTTAAAATCATGAGCCCTAACAATTCATGCACTGGGAGTGTTTCCCAGGTGCTCTGCAGGTGACCCAGGGCACAACTGTAACTCATTCTTGAGCTGATATTCACAGCCCAACGAAAATCCGACAGAGGAACCAGAAGCAGCAAGAAATGACTGTGAGGAAGAATCAGAGGAGGAAGTGCTAGACCTGGCTGAGAGGTATTTTCCTACCTTGGGTGGCAGGATTTGGATGCACCCCCAATTCCAAGCAATCCTAACACACAGGAACTGAACACAGATTTTTTTTCCCTCCTGATACAGCAGTGAAGAAACAGACTCTGAAGCACTTGCCCAGGGAGAATTTCCATACCGTGCCCTCCAGGAATACCCAATAAATAACATGGTGACAGGTAAATAAATCCACCTGGAAAGGGCTGCAGATGGAGCACATGGAGCAGGGACTCAGTGAGCCCATTTTCCCTCCACAGGCTATGCCTCTGCACGGGACATGAAGAAATATGAGGGGGAACTCCACGATTTTATCCCTGGCACCTCGGGCTATGCGGCGTACTGGGTTCAGAGCAAATGTAACATTTATTGCGAGAAGACCAAAATGAAGAGGAAATGGTAAGGAACAGGTGGCTGCAGCAGCAGCAAAAACTTCAATGTAAGAGCTGCCAGATGATTTATAAATTGCCCAACTGCAGCTCAGAGCGTTCAATGTGTTATTTAAGTACTGGCTACAGTTATAGCAGTATTTGCTTCTTTAAGTAACTACTAAAACTAAATTTCACAACAAACATAAATACAGACATTTTCCCCCAAAACAGAAATATTTTCTTTTTATTCCGGGGCAGGGGTGGTGGTTTAAGCTGTGTTTTAACTAATTTAAGCAAGTTTTTCTTGGAGGGACAATCCAAGGTCTCCTCACTTTAATTTAATCAAGGAATTTTAAGACTTTTCTCCTTTCGTTTAAGCACTTGGAAGTGACCAGTAGGGTAGCAAAAAGCAATTTTTATTATGGTACAGCCTGATCCCTGGGCTGTCCACTTGGAGGAAGCACAGGAAAACCTAGGACAGGCTCCCACAAGCTCCAAGGAGCCACCATGGTTGTTCTCTCCACTGCCCCAAAGGCAGGAGAGCCTCTAAAATAACAGCTTTACACCTCACACCCCAAACTGCCAGGAAAGAACCCAAAAAGATGCTGGTGCACATGAAGGTGATGAGTCCTCTGTGTGCTCCAATGTGGCACCCCAAGAACCCTCCCTCCCTCAGACCTTGGGTGTCTAAAGACCAGGCAGGCTGAGATGGTTTCCTCACGTTTATTGGAAAAGCGACACACAGGGGCAGACTCAGAGCGCTCCTCGGGGCGTCTTGAAGTTCATTCCCACTGTGGGCTGTGTCACCTGCAGGTTGGACAGGCTGCCAAAATCCTGGAAAACAGCACAGGAAGAATGGCATCAGTCACAGCATCCTGCCCACTGACAGTGGAGGCAAGTTCCTCCAGGAAGGTGTGGGAAGGTGCTGGGGCAGCACAAGGGTGGACGCAGGTCTCCTAAGAAAGGGAGATCACCCTGCTCCAGAGATTGACTCCTTGGTGAGGGAATCATCAGAATGGAGGGCAAGGAACACCCTCTCCCTGCTGGTGGCAAAGCCCCCATGCCTCTGCCCTTTCAAAAGCCATACATGAACTAATCCTCCCACAGGACCCAGGGCAGAGGGATGCCCTTGACACCATCCAGCCACTCAGGGCAGCAGGAGCTGTTCCAGGGATATGCCAGCAGCTGGGCAGGGACAGTTGTGACCACTAACCAGGAGCTTCAGCATTTCCTTGGTGTCTGGGTCCACTTCAATGATCTCCTGGTCAAGGGCAGAGACCTGGGGACAGAGGGGAGAGAAAAGGTGTGATTGATGAAGCCCCACAACAACCCCAATGTCCCCACAGCCACTCCGCTCTCATCCCACTGCTCTGGGGAGCAGTTCCAGCAGCACAGCCAGGAGCATCCTGATGGAACACAGCTTTCCTGACTGAACACTGCAAGAGGCCACTGGCAGTAGAGGGAAAAGCCTGGTTTATGGCAAATCCTTGGAAACTGAGGCCCAGCCTGCTCCAGGCCAAGGCTGCTGAGGAGCTGGCATGGTACCCTCAACTGCGCCAGTCCTGGCAGTCATCAGTGACACTCACAGCTGCCCTGGGACACAAGGCCACCATGGCACCAACAAAGGCAGTCCCACCTCCAGGACACCAGTGCTCCTCTGCTCTTGAATCCCAGCAAAACTTCCTCCAGCCCTCTCCAGACCCCAAAAACTCTACCTCCACAGGTTTCCTTCCCCAATAGCTATGTAACACCAGGATTCTTCTAAGAAACCACAAACAGCACAGGTTTGTGTGCTGACACTACACCCACAGCTGCAGCACGGACACTCCTTCCCTGCTTGGAGTCCCCTCCCTGTAACCCCTCTCTGGTACCAGCAGCTCTGCCAGGAGCTGATGGGAAGAGGGTAAGATGTGCTGTGCCTGAAGGCTACAAGATTTAGGAGCAACGGGATCACACTTCTGGAACAAGGGAAGCCCTCCTGGACCACCCCACCCAGGTGACAGTTGAGATCTTGACCTGTCCAAACAGAGGGTTAAGGCAAGGGGGTTCTACCAAAACCTCCCTCTGGGGATTCCAACTGCAGGGCAGATTTTCAGCTGCTCTGAAATACCCTCCTGCTTCCCATCAAATTATTTTTTCCCCAAATTTTTAGTTAGGAAAACCAAACCATGAGAAGCCAGCTATCCTTCCTGTGCCAGGTGGCAGCTTTGGAGGGATCCACCTCGGCCTCCTTGATCCAAACCCTCCTCAGCTCCTCCTGGCTGAGGGTTTGTTTTAAAACTTGGGACCGTTTATGGAGATACAGTGAGGCAGGATGGATGGATGGATGGGGAAGCTGGAGCCTCACCTCCGGGACGTAGTTGTCCCTCCTCTCCCTCTCCTCCTCCTGCAGTTTGATGGAGATGCCGCGGACAGGGCCCCTCTGGATTCGCTTCATCAGGTGGGTGACATACCTGTGGGGACACAGGGGTGTCCTGGGCTTTCCCAGGGTTCATGTCACCCTTCCCCACACCCCAAATCCCGGAACCACAGCAGGATGAGAACAGCTCTCACCATCTACCCGGCGATATCCCACCACTGACCCGGGCATTATCCCACCATCTCCAGAGGACATCAGAGACAAAGTGTCCGACAGCAACAGGGTTTGGGGGAGACACAGACCCCCCCAAACACGGGAAAACTCTCGCTCTCCTCTCCCTGCACTATCAATGACCCGGCCACAGGCGGGACCGTAATCACTTTCGAATGCAGGGCTCAGCAGGAACCCCCACGCCGTGCCCGAATCCCCCAAGACCTTTCCCATGCCCAAAACCCCCGGGACACTCCCAGCCGCCCGAAGCCCATCCGGAGCCCCGCGGTGCCCGAACCCCCTCCGACCCTCCAAAGCCCAGCCGGGACCCTGCGGTGTCCAAAGCCCAGCCGGGACGCCCCGGTGCCCCGGGCCCGCAGTGCCTCACCCCGCAATCTTGTTGCGCAGCTTCTTGCTGGGGATGATGGCGATCTCCTCGCACACGCGCTTGTTGGTGTGGAAGTCATTCCCCAGGCGTGTGTAGTACTTCTCGATGATCACCCGCGCCGCTTTCTTCACCGTCTTCGTCCGAACGCGTCCCTACGCGGTGTGTGCGGCAGGGCCGCCGGTCAGGCTCCGCCGAGCCCAGGCCCAGCGCCCCCCACCCCAGTCCCCCCCCTTTTCCCAGCCATCCCGGCCGCCGCCGCCCCCCACTGCCCCTCGCCCCGGTCCCCTCCGGCCCCCTATGCCGCTCCCCGCCGTGGGGACGCGGGCCCTCCCGAGGATGGCGGCGGATGGCGGGACCCGGACCCACCATGTCGGCGGCACTCGCGGAAAAAGAGCGGAGGACGGCGGGAGGCGCCGGAAGCCAGCGGCGGCCAGCGCGCCCCCTGGCGGCTCGGAGGGCCCGGAGGAGGGGCCGGGGCGAGGCGGGAGCGGCGGGCGGGGCCCAGCCTGAGGCGCTCCGCTGCGCCCCGCGGCCCGAACAGGAGGGAGCCCCCGGGAAGGGAACTGGAGAGGGCTGTGGTGCCAGCGGCACCTCCCACGCTGGCCCTCAGAGGACACTGAGCATCCGCAGACTCGCAGCGCCCAGCCCCAAAGGAGGAGGGGTGACCACGACGAGGCCGCAGTGGGACATGGAAGGAGGCCGGAGCTGCCCTGCTCCAGGGACACGGGGCACACCAAGTGTCCTCTGTGGCAGCCTGAGGGCAACTCGGCCCTCCCCAGCCCCAGAGAGGAGCCCTGGGGCCCTCGCCCCTCACAGCCCCTCCACTGCCACAGTGGGAGAACACAGGTCCCTCCCATCAGCCTCATTAGCTTCCAGTTGCAATTAGGGGAGCTCCAGCTGGAGCCTAGGGGCCTGCAGGGACCTCAGGTGAGGGGGATCCAGAAATGCATTGGGCAGCAGCTAGAGGCTCCCTCGCAGCCGAGTCGCCCACCAACAGCACCCACAATTCACGGCTCCATCCATCCCTCTCCCCAGACCACATCCATACCTTCCCCCACGCCTCCAGGGAGTGACACCACAGCCTCCAAGCTGTAGAGATCTCCCATGAAGCACACAAGGCACAAGAAATTTTTTTTTTTGCTGCAACGTGTTTATTATGTGCCAAAAACTACACCACAGCTTACTCCACACGTCTGTAGGAGAGTGCAGTCTTGCCTGCATATACTACAATGAGGTAGAGACTTCACACACAGCTTCACAAAACCCCACAAAGAGCAGCTGGGATATGCAACAATGCAACATCAGCTCAGCAGGAAAGAAAAAAAAAAATAATCATAGTAAAGAGGGAGAAATTATGACACTGGTTCTTTGGCACACAGCTTCCAATAGAGGGGAAAGTAACAAAATAATAATGATCAGCATAATTAAGGTCTCAAATCCCAGCAGCAGCATTTCAGTCGACTGCACTGATACTCCAAACATCTCAGGAAGGAAAGGAAAATTACTTGTCCCCTCTAAGAGAAAGGGCTCCCAGGAACCTTCATCGTCCACCAAAACGCAGCCCTTTTTTAGCTTGTTACAAAAGAAAAGGTAAGTCCTGTGACTTTGTGTGATTAAAAACCTCTATCAACCCCCCATAAGTGCAACTTAAAAAAGTGCAACAAACTATTTAAAACTATATACAGCAGCTCAGAGATCCTCATCCCGTCCAGTTTCAACTCCAAAAACAAAAAAAAAGCCCGGCCTGTCCCGTTGCAAACCCCTGGATTTACAACGTCCTGCCATCAGCCCCCAGACACAAATTGCAATAATGTTAAAAGCTGCCAGGAAAAGAAAAAAATCTCTCATTTCAAACGACTTAAAAACTGTTTTTAAGAGTGTAAAAAGGAACTCGTAAAAACCCTCGAGCGTAAAATATGAAATATGATTTGGTTTAAATGAAGAGCAAAGTCTCCTTGTTGTTACAGTAAAAAACGCCAGCTGAACACCCAGGTCACACCATCCAGGTGGGGGTAAATGAATGGAAAGGCACTGTATGGCAACGGCAAAACAATGACCAATGAGACCTGCGCTCTCTCCACCAGTATTGCAAGGAATGTAAAAAAGCGCCTTTAAAAAATAAAAAAACCAGGGCGGGGGCGCCTGCGGCGACGCCTCCGCGACACATGGCCCTTGGTTGGTTGGGTTTATTCGTGTTCAATTTTTGCTTCTCGTCAGCAAACCAGGAACCAAAGTCTGGGAACTGCAGAATGGCTTGAGGGGCACTCCCCCCCTCAAAACACCCCCAAACAAACCCCAACAAAACTCACTGTGCATTAGTGCAGAAACAAAAAGACCAGCAAGTGCAAACATGAATGTAAGATTTTTGTTTTTTTTCCCCATCAGTCCTCAGGAAGAACGTTCCCAGCCGGGCCTGGCTCCGGCAGGCGCTGCTGCGCTCTCCTCTGGCAGGTTCTCCCAGGACTCTGCCCGTGCCAGCCCCGTGCCCGGCGGCCCCTTAGCTGGAGTCCCGGTTCTTCTGGTTGCGCATCAGCGGGCGGTGGTGGCGCAGGACCTCCATGGAGTGCTGCCAGTGCCAGCACGAGCGGCAGAAGTACTTGAAGCAGATCTGTGGGCAGAGCACAGGGGCAACACTGGGGTGACACCAGCAGAGCCACTCCTGCCCTTCACCCCTGCCTGGTTTCGCAGCCCCCACCAGCACACGGATCTGTGGGTTGGACAGGGAATGCCAGCGATGCTGTGAGGGGCTGTTGTGCCCAGCTTCCATCTTTTGAACAGGTTTGAAAATCAGGGACTGGGCACTGGGGCAGTAGCTGGGCTCTGCCAGGGCTCCCATCACTCCCATGGCATTCCTGTCCCCTGCTCATAGCCCATCCCAGCTTGGCAGGAAGCTTCCAGAGCCCAGCCAAGATCCTTCGCCTGCAGCCAGCGTTGTGCCTCAGCCAGCCACAGGGGCACGCACCCCAACCCCAGACCATCATGGCTCACAGAGCAGCAGCCTCCCCTGCCCCCAGGTGTGCCACTAAGTCTTAGTGCTGGCACAGCACCAGCAAACTGCAGTATCCCTGGCTAAAAGCTGGGTGGACATTGCCTGCCTGGGCCTCCTGGCAAGCACCAGAGTTGCCCTCTCCAGGAGGGCTGCATCTCCCCCAAAACAACATCACCCTCCCATCTTGCCCACTGGGGAAGAACCAGTGTATATATCCCCAAAACCCAGCAGCAGGGCCTGCTCCTCCTTGAGAAAAGCCCTGAGCACAGCCCACAGGAGAACTGGCCTTACCTGGTCTCTGCAGAAGAATGGGCCAGGCTGGGCATTGCACACTTGGCACATGGAATCCTCCAGGTACGGGTCGATCTGAACCTGCAGGAGAACGAGGCAGTGGGCATGGAGCAGCACCAGGATGATTGCCCTCTCCCTTGGTACCTCAAATCCAAACCCCAGCAGCACCCCTAGGGCTGGCAGAGCAGCAGCCCCACTTCCCACTGCTTGAGCAGGAATATGGGGCAGGCTCCATGAGCACTGGCACTCCCAGAAGTACCACCCATCATGCACACCCCCTCCTGGGGCTGCCCCATCAGCCCCACTCACCTTCTTGGTAAACTTGGTGGTTTTGATCTCCACAAATGCAGCAGTCACAGCCTTCAGGTAACTGCGCTGGTTGTTGAAGGTGACACGGCCCGACCCTGGAACGAGCCAGAGCACAATGTTAGAGAGGAACAGCAGAGATCAAGAGGGAATCACTGCCAGCACCACCCCCTCCCTGGTGCCACTCAGACAGGGAAGCAGCTTTGACAGGGAGATGGTATCCAGAGCCCTCTTCCTGCCTCCTTCTCCAGGCACCACATTCCCAGGATCAGCAGAGTGCTTCATTCATGCTACACCTGAAATGCACCAGTGCTGAGACAGCTCAGCAGCTTTTATTCCCAGCCCCCCCTCACCCCAGAGCCTTGTTTTGCAGCCTCATTGCTGCTCAGCAGCATTCCAGCACCACTTCCTTTCCAGCCAAGGTCTGTTAAGACTGACACTGGGAGATCCCTATATAGCTCAGCCACAGGACAAAGTGCCACTCAAAACCCCTCCCAAAGCATTGCACAGGACACAGGTAGGAGGGCCTGGATCCAGTCTGGGGTTACAGGAGATGCCCTCAATCAGCACAACCAACCAGGGCACAGCTTAGTTACCCAAACTGAGCTCTGACTGCTGTGACTTTAGGACAGCTCTAAGGGTGGAAGTGCCACCGAGCTGTTGGGAGATGGATCTTGCCTACTTGGAGTAACCTGGGCTCTGCATGAACTACAGGAGGCTGGGGTCACACACTGGCATCTCACAGGGCCAGCACAGGGAGGTTCTGTGACACCTCATCCACAGTCTCACTGAGAATTTGCCTGAAGTCTCATACTCCCATTCCCACCCTCCTAGAGACTGTCCCCCTAAAGGCACTTCAGGGGCTTTGCAGCACAACATGCATGCCCTAAACCTGAGCCTTGTCCAGAAAAGCCTGACTGCTATCCAAGGGCAGTGACAACTCTGCATTGTTACTGCCTGGCAACACCAGGAGATCCACAGCATCTCAGAATCTGTGACTCGCTGCAGCCTGAGCCTGGAAAGCTCAGGCACAGGCTGGGGGTTTTTCCAACAAACCAGCCACCTCAGTGCTGTCCCCCAGCCCATGAGGTCTCCAGGGATGTACACACATCATGACACATGTTTCAGCTCTGGTGACAAGAGCCCAAGAGTGGGTTAAGACCCACAACTGTCTCTGACCTGGGAATGGAAAAGCAGCTACAGCAGCATTCACCAACCATTAATAGCATTGAACAAGGACAGAGAAACCTTCAGCAATGCCTACAGGCATATTCTAAACTTCAGGCTTCTCTGGAATGATCCAGGACCTTCCAATTCCCCAGCACATCAGCTCTTTCAGCCCTCCCCCAGGTTGGTCTTGCCTCCCCAGGGCCAGGAGATGAGAAGCACAGACTGCGGAAGAGGTTGGACAGCATCTGCTCTCTGAGCCTGGCACCTGGGCAGCCTTCCAGCAGAAGGACAAGCCAAGGGCACACTGCAGCCTCAGAGCACGGCAGGGGCAGCCACCAATCCCGGTGGAACCATCACTTACCTATGGGATACTTGTGCTTGTCAGTGTCGATGCCAGCATAGACCACCCCTCCAAACAGGTCGTACATGACGGCTGCCAGGGCCTCTGCGTTGAGCATGCCGTGCAGGGCCCCCACAAACACCGTCTTGCTGGGGTCCAGCCGCTGAGAGGGGCTGCGCACGAAGTTGCTGTCGGCCAGCACCCACGGGATCACCTGCACCTGCAACCAGGAGCACCCCCAAGCTCAGACCTCATCCCCAGCTGCAAATGCCATTTGTTATCTACTGCTGCTCAGGGTCCACATCCACCTAGAGCTCCAGACAACCCACACAGGGACAACACCCACTCTGCTTCCAGCCAAACTGGAACCCAAGCCAGCAGTTCCTTGGGGGTGGCAGCCAGAGGACAAGCCACATCCCTCCACCTGCATTTATGGCCCAGTCAGGTACCTCCCAGCACAGGAGCCTGATGTGTGAGGGGACCACTGGAATATCCACCCATTGGCAGCTCCATCAGGAGCTTCCATCTGCTCTGCAGCTGATGGAGGGCTCTGGAGAGAAGCTTCTGGCAGAACTAAATCACGAAGCAGGAAAGATCTGCCAATTGCCACACACCAGGAGAGCTGTCTAGAGCACAATTAGTTTGTGCCTGTCTAGATTAAGAGCCGCATTGCCATCCTGTAACTCAGGCAGTTGTTCGTGATCTGAGGACACCCCTTCCCATAAGCCCAAATGGAGCCTCTCTGGCAGCCCCAGCACCCTCAAAATTCAGGTCAGCCAGCCAAGGCCATGCTGGGGAGTGGCCTGGGATCCAAAATATCTGCCTGCTGAGGGCGAGTTACTTGTTCTGCAAGCAGAGGAGGCCTGACAAAGCACCTGAGGGGTCCCAGTCTGCTTCTGCAAGCAAAGGTGTGATGGAAGCAGCACAGAGCAGTCAAATCCCTGTTTCCATGCTCTGCCCCAACTAACTGAAGCCTGAAGACAGGGTCTGGAGCTCCTGGGTTGGTGGCAGGTTGGTTTAACACAAGCTGTTGTGAGGGACACAAAGACTGAGCTGACACATCCCTATCCCAGGCACAGAGCAATCAAAGCCAGCCAGGAGCCAGCACACCTTCAGCTGCTGTTCCAGCCCTGCTTTCCTTTCCTCCAGGGATGTCCCTCTGCATGTCCTGCTGCCACATCAGGCTGCTCTCCCAGCTCTGCTCACCTCTTTGCAGCGCATCCTGCGGCTGGACATCTTGAAGTAGTACTCACTGAGCCCGTCGGGGCTCAGCAGGTCCTGGGAGCACGCCTGGAGCAGCGCACGCACCGACTTCTCCGACTCAAACACCAGGTAGACGTAGCCTTTGGAAGGGAAGGGAAAGAAGCAGCTGTTAGAGCTGTGGTGGAGGAGGAACAGATCATCCCAATTTGCAGACATCACTCTTGGGTTCCACCTGAAGTATGTGTGGTAGCTCTTGCTGTTCCCAGCAATATTATCCTCTTAATGTATAAGCCAAGCTGGAAGAGCCCAAACCCAAGCACAGCACGAGGGGCAGGATGCCCAGGGCCACATGGGCCACTGTCCATCATCCACAAACACACCTGGACATGCCAGGTGGACACCACCAGCCTGGCCACAACAAGGTCTGCAGAAAAATAGACCCTGCTATGTATTTAGGGTGGCTTGGCTCAAATACAGTCCAGGGTTTTAAAATCCCTTCCATGGATGCCAGTGCTCTACCTCACATTGCTCTGGTGACTGAATGAGGCCATCAGGCACTACAGGGCCTCCAAACCAGCCACCTCCTACCCTGTAACTAATTCCTGCTTACACAATATGCCAGCCCAGCTGCACATGCTGGCAGTGGGATCAGCAGCTGTTCCAGAACCACAGCCCTACATGGGGCTCCAGAAACACCCAGCAAGGGTTCCCCCTAGCCCACAGTTCTGTCCCACACTGCTGTGGATGGGTGAGGATGCTGGGTTTGGGGTGGCAGTGCCCTGCAGCCCAGGTGCAGACCCAAGTGAGGGCAGGACATTACCCCAGGTGCTCTGTACCAACCAGTCACCAGCATGCAGCTGTACCATCCCAGCATCCGTGCTGTAACATAGCATGGGAAAAAAGTAACCCTACCGTGTTCGCTATTACCTTTAGGCATATTACCTTTGGGAGGACAGCGTGGGTGTTTGCCATCCTTACCAGGCCACTCCACACTCAGGGAGCCAAAAACACGGAAAGTGTTGATCAGCCCAGCTACAGAGAGAAGGAGAGAGATCAGTGTCTCCCACAAAAAGCTACATCCTGCACCCTCCCAATATCAACACCCAAGGCCTTGGCATGGGGACTCACTTTCCAGGGCTGCTCACCTTCTGTAATGTCCCATGGGACTCCTCCCAGGAACACTTTGCAGGAGTAGACTGGGTTCTTGTAGTTTCGGGGAGGCAGCTGCCCGCTCCAGGTGCAGGTTGCTTCGTTCACAGCTTGTAGAGAACATCAGTAATACTCAGTACAGGATCATTTCCTTCCCACTCCCCACAGGTCTCCCCATACTCCCCAACTACAGGCTGAGCAGAGCTGCACAGCCACAGGCAGCTGCCCAGACCCATCTGTTCTCTCAGCAGATAGAGCCAGAGTCAGGCTTGGGCCTGGAGCAAACTATGTTCAGCCAGTGTCTGCACAGAGGCCACCAGCCCCCCCAAGGGTGGGACTGTCCCCTGGACCCCCTCCCAGCTCACCTGCTGCCTGCCGATGAAGCCGGGCTTCTCTCTCAATACTGAAGGGGTCTTCTGGAGAATCCAGAAGATCCCAGGAAGGCCACGCAGATGCTCCAGGCCATCTTTTTGATGCACTGGCCGGGGAGGAAGTTACTGCAGCCAGGGCAGCTTGATCTTGATCCAGCTGGGATCCCACTCCCATCTTCAAGGGGTCTCTTGACACCCCACTGAGAGGCAAGAAGGGCAGAGGAGGGGATATGCGAAGGCTTGACTGCAAGAGAAAGGCCATGTTGAAATCCAGCTCTGAGCACATAATGCTAGTGGTGAGGCATCACACTAGGGCCCTGCCCTTGCCCATGGCAGGAGAGGGAGTTTTCAGGGATTTCCCAAGATGCTCTGAGGCCTGGCAGAGGCAAGAAAGCAGCAATCCCAACACATCCTGGCACCCTAGGAAAGCTCTAGGCCATTCTCCACTGAACCCATGCCCACGATCAGCAGGAGGGACCATTAAGCAGGAGGCACTTCAGAGACCACCAAGCCAACAGCTACCCTTGGCTGTACAGCCTCAAGAACAGTGTCACCCCTGGGAAGCACCAGCCTCAGCGCTGTGCCCGCAGTGGGCAGGGCTTGTTGGAAGTGCTCAGGGAGACTCTGCAGGCACCAGCTGGATCTCATCCTCACAGCCCAGCTCCAGGGCTGCCTGACCAGTGAGTGAGCACCATGGACCACAGCTCCTCCCAGGGCAGGAGGAAGGAAAGCTCGGATTAATGGAGCAGCAGGGAGGCAAGATGCTGCACAGCTCAGTGCCAGCTGCGCTGCGGATCTGTCCCTGCGCTGTCACGGCAGCCGCCCACGCCAGGGCCGTGCTCAGAGTCCTGCCCTTCACAAACAAGGCCAGCACAGAGCCCTGCACCACCTGCCACCATCACTGCCCGGGTGCTGCAGTCACTCAGCACATCCTGATTCCCCAGGGTGGATCACAGCAGAACCAAACCCCACATCCAGTCAGGTCTGTCCTTCACACCCACCCCAACACAGGGGTCAAGGCCATGGCAACACCACAGCAGAGCCTGGAGCAGCTCCTGGCTTTACCCTCCTGTGCCAAGGCCAGGCCATGCAGCACCATCCCAGAGCTGGCTGGAGCCAGGCTGCCCTGCTACTACCCAGAGCAGCCACTTGCACCCACCACAGACCCATGAGAGCAGACTGGGGCAGGCAGCCAGACACTCACTTGCTCCCTGCCTTTCAAATGTAGCTGTGCTTTAGGGAATGGGAGCAGGCCAGACCCAGTTTGCTCTAGAAGAAACCGCCCTGAGACAGAGAAGTGCAGTCAAATGGGAAGAGCAATGAAAGGCAAGGACAGTAGCTCCACAGAAGTCCAGGCTGGATCAGCCACCTCCCTGCTGGGATTAGGGCACAGACACCGCCCTGCCACACACCAGCTCAAGCACTCAAAATCCCTCTGGGAGCTACTGTAGCCCAGCAGGGCTGCAAGCACAGACCTAGAAGGCCAAAATATTAGCTTAGAAGAAAAAATATGAGGATACTGCTGGCTTGTGGTGAAGGAATGCATGAGCAGCCTTCCTCCTAAACCCTGGGCTGTGCCAGTGTGTGTGCAACAGCTCCTCCCAGCATTCCCTCCCATTCCTGAGCAGACAGGGCTCTGGCTGGCAGCTCCACTCAGCTGTTCTGTGCTCCCCAGAAAACACAGCAAGACCCCAGGACCCAAACTTACAATCAAGTCTGAGAGATGGTCAGAACCAGAGCTGAACCCACTGGTGTCCGAGTCCGAGGGGCTGCTGGAGCGGGAGTCCAGGAGGGAGCGGGAATTCCTCAGCGGCGGTGTGGAAAACTTTTCTGGCAGGTCTGAACCAATGGGGTCTAAAGGCAGAAAACCCAGCGGGGGCTTCCCCAGGACGTTCCCAAGAGGGTTACTCAGCATGCTGAGAACTGCAACAGAGAGGGACACAGTCTGTCAGGGCTGCAGCACAACACTGCTCCTTCCTCCTGGCTCCTGTGGCCCAGGAGGCCACCGGGCTCCTGTCAGCCCACAAATGCCATGTCTGGGTGGTGGCACCTCTGCTGTTTGCCATCAACTGGGCCACGGTGCTGCACAGAACCCACACCCACCCTGGTGTGGCTGACAAACATGAAGCTGGGTTATGAGACAGATTGGCCAGGAGAACCCACTTCATGTGGGAAAAGTTCAGAGATCCCACATCCCAGATTACAGACCTCAGCTCTGGGACAAGGCCCTCTGCCCAGTCCATGCCATTCCCTTCCACCTGCCCTGGGGCTCAGGAGGGCAGCTCCCCAGGGATGGGGGCACACACCAGTGGCAGGCACACCTGGCCCACCAGCAGGAATTTTCAGGCTCAGAGGTGGGACACTGCTCCCATCATCCCTGCCAGGAGCTGGCTGTGGGCAGCCAGGAAGGTGCCAGCCTGGGCTGCTGACAGAGAGGCTTCCCTGTCCCTGGTGTGTGTTCACAGCAAGTCTGTCTGGTCAGGCCTCTGCCCCAGAGCCTGCAGACAAGGATGTGTCACACTGCAGGTTTTCCTCCCACTGAGGAGAATCCAGGAAAATGTCTCCCTACAAAGAGAGCTGCTTCTGAGCAGAGAGCCAGGCCATCCAAAGGTCACAAAGTCACATCCTGGTCAGTGATGTGGGGGCAGCTGCCACCCACAAGGAGAGGGAATGTAGGGCAGGGATCCCACAGGGGCACACCACCAAGCAGCCTATTCAAAAAGAGCAAGTCTCAGCAAGATGAATGTGTACCAGAACCAAGTGAAAAGAGCAAAGCATTCAGAAATGGTTTTAATTATTCACAGGCTGCAAAACAAGGCAGCTTGCCCTGAAGCTTTCAGGTTTCAGCAAAGCAAATTTGGGATCCACTCGAGATCCTCCAAGCCTCACCTGATCTCAGCAAGCTGAACCATGAGGTTTTAACCTAGATTTTCAGCAGCTCCTATGCAGATGAGGATTAACAATCCAAACCATCAGCCAAACCAGGAGAGTGACAGCTCCAGCACACTGTGGTCAGACAGCAGGACAGCACGGTGTCAGCGCCAGGGAGAGCTGCTGGGATGTACCTATCCCAAGCTGCATTATCCAGAGGCACACCTGCTGTGAAGCTGGCATCTCCAGCTCCACACTTGGGGTTTTCCTCACCACCCCAACAGTACACAGGTACAAGTGGATCCTTTAAGCATCTCCCTCAACACAAGGCAGAGACCTCAGCAACAGTCACAACATCTTCCCACATTTGCAGAGCCTTATCCCTGCGAGATCCCCCTATTCTGGCTATATCACAGGACTAGGAACTCAACTCTGACCACACTGAGAAAGGGACCTCCTTCCCTTTGCTCTCCTGGACAGGCAGCACCTGTGTTCACACCCAGCCCTGCAGCCACAGGAAAATACCAGTCAGCCCAGCAGTCCTTACCTGGGCAGAGCCCGGGCAGCAGCAGCCTGGGACCGAGGGAATGGGACACAGCTGGGGAGGAGATGCTCCCTCCTAGACACAGCTCCGAGCAGGGCACAGCATCTCCCAGCCCCGGCAAGCCGCACTTGCTGCTCTGCTGACTTCTCTGAAGCCACGTGATGTGTTTAAAAATACAGCCGGCGTATTGTTCTGGGGAGACAGCTGAATCTGTCCGACAGGCTCCAAAATCTGATTAGTCACTAAACAGCACAAGAGGCAAAGCAAAGCAGCTGATCCCACAGCCCAAGCCTTGCTGCCAACAAATGCTCCCGCGCTGACACCCTCCTCCTTCCCCAGCCAGTGAGGGCCGTGGGCTTGGAACGCTGCAGCCCTGTGCTGACCCTAGCTGCACAGCATTCCAGAGACCTGGAGCAGCTAATGCCAAGCAGACTGCTACCAGATAAAGCTACCCTGCCCTGTATCTCCTGGTTAGCAGAGATGTGGAACCAGAACTCTATTTAGAATACAACAGCAAGGGTTTGGGGCTCATCAAGAGCTCCCAGTGGCATTACAGGGTCCAGTTGCTCTGCCCCATTTACAACACCCTCATCTCTGCCACCACACACACATCTCTCCTATAATTTCTCAGCTCTCGCAACAGCTACAAAACCAGTAAGGCTAGCATAAGCACACTGAAGTGGCAGGATTACTGGCCTTTAAAAGGATCTACTGTCTGGGCATTTACCACCACACAAAACCCTGCCAGCTTCAACTGCTCCAATCCTAACCTCATGTCCTGGAAGTGCTGACATCCTGCTGTTAGCACGGATGGATTCCATCCAGTCCAGCAGCTTTGACAGCTCTGCACTGGCAGCAGTTGATTACACACTCTGCAGGACAAATTGAGCTCATGGAAGACCCCACATCACCCCAGTGGGCCTGACTCAGCTTCACCTGGTACCCACAGCCACTCACAGGGACACTGGGAGGAAAAGCCATGAGTAAAACTCAGCATTTCCTCTTTTATACTTGCTCAGTGACTAGACTGTGTGCCCAGATGCCAAGCTGTGCAGGTAGCCTAGGAAACACCGGCATGAGGCACCCAGATGATCTTCCTCAGCACTATCCCAAAGGCATCCTGATCTAACTCCCTGCTCCAACCCACCAAACCCCTCCTGAGGAACGGGGCACAAGAGCCCAACACAGGCTGCCCACCTAAAAAAAAGCCTGCAAACATTGAGGCCACACTTCTTCCTGGGGAGTTGGCCTTGTCTTCCCTTCCAAGCAGACAGCTCACATAAGGGAAAAATGCAACACACATGCAAGATGCATCAGCAATTCCTGAAGTTAAGAGCATCCCTTAAAGTCCCAAAATGAAAAAGCAAGTATCATGGAACTACTCAAGGTAAGACCAGAACATGAGTGCAAAGAAGTACTTTTCACACCTAGAGGGGAAACTTTAACTCGGGGGGTCAACATGACCCCCATTCACCACTCGCACACCAAAAGCTTCTGGAACTTCTCCTGCCTCTGCTCAATGCAGCGAGGGAGGCACATGGCAGTGCTCCTCTGCAGGGGACAGCAGAAAAGGAGCTTTTAATAGAATCTGGGCACTGACTTCTGACTCGCTGCTGCAGCTCTAACGCCTGACACGGAGGCAGCGCACTGCACTCCATCTCCGGGCGTGCCAGCCCAGCACTGGCACCTCTGAGCTCTGTGGAACAGCTGTGACACCACATGGCACTGCCAGGCCCTGGCCACACAGGTCACTCCCTGGAGGAGCATTTTTCAGACTCCTCTTCCTTAGCTGAGCCTTCCCTAGTAACTGCTGTTTGGATACACCATTATTCCTGCATCAAGCCAGGGCCCCTGAAGAAGCCCAGGGGAGCACACTCAAGACTCTCAGACCCATCATACCTGAGCCAGACACTTGACAGGAACAAGCAGCTACAATGAGCCCACAGTGATGGTTTCAACTCTTGAGGTCATCTCTACCTGGAGACCCCAAATTATCCTTTAAATCCCACTACCAATCACTGAATGTGAGTTTACCCTAACAAGCAGATCACTCCACCAGCACAAGCTGCAATTCAGAGCACACTTTGGCAAAGTGTCCCAACAGCAAGATGTCCAATCCAAGCACTAAGAACAGCTTTTACTATTCCATCCACCAGCTAAGACATGCAATTTAAGCACCTGCCCAGGAACTTGGAGCACACAGCACTTCTCTGTACACTGTAATTTGCAGACATTTGATATGTAGACCTTCCTAGCAGCTTTGCCCATGCCCATTCTGTAAGACATGAATATAAGATGAGCCCCAAGGATTGCTGGTGGTGGCAGCTCAGGGAAAAAAGGGCTCTGGGAAAATAACCACCATGCTGATGACAAATGACAGTTTATTGCCTTGGATAAAACCTTAAGAGCAACAGGATCATTTAGGTTGGAAAAGACCTCCAATATAGAATTCAACCTTTGATCAATCACTACTTTGCCAGCTAGACCAGAGCACCAAGTGCCACATCCAGACATTTCACATGGAGCACCCACTGAGTTTATGCCTGATGGACAGAGCTGACCAGAACCTCAGCCACCTCCACACCACCTTTTCAACAAAATGCTTCAGCTCAGCTCTGTGGGAGACCACCCAGCCATCAGCATATGAGATCTGTGCTGACACTCTTTACTCCCTGGTGCATCAGTTTAGTCAAATTATCCAGAAACTGAGTCTTGCCCAGAGCAAAAATCTCTTACTCAGCAGCTTCCCAAGTCCTTCCACTCAAGTTCTTTGTCCACACTCAGAACACCAGTGGGAGCTCCCCCACGGCTGAGAACAACATTTGCCACACGGCCCTGGAGACACTTGCCCATGCCCATTCTGTAAGACATGAATATAAGATGAGCCCCAAGGATTGCTGGTGGTGGCAGCTCAGGGAAAAAAGGGCTCTGGGAAAATAACCACCATGCTGATGACAAATGACAGTTTATTGCCTTGGATAAAACCTTAAGAGCAACAGGATCATTTAGGTTGGAAAAGACCTCCAATATAGAATTCAACCTTTGATCAATCACTACTTTGCCAGCTAGACCAGAGCACCAAGTGCCACATCCAGACATTTCACATGGAGCACCCACTGAGTTTATGCCTGATGGACAGAGCTGACCAGAACCTCAGCCACCTCCACACCACCTTTTCAACAAAATGCTTCAGCTCAGCTCTGTGGGAGACCACCCAGCCATCAGCATATGAGATCTGTGCTGACACTCTTTACTCCCTGGTGCATCAGTTTAGTCAAATTATCCAGAAACTGAGTCTTGCCCAGAGCAAAAATCTCTTACTCAGCAGCTTCCCAAGTCCTTCCACTCAAGTTCTTTGTCCACACTCAGAACACCAGTGGGAGCTCCCCCACGGATGAGAACAACATTTGCCACATGGCCCTGGAGACACATGGAGAATGGGCCAAGGAACTCCTGCTGCAGGAGCAGTGTGCCAGGCCCAGTCCTTGAGCTGCCAGCTGTGCCTGGCACCCAGACACTGTGCACAGGCAGCCTGACACTGCACTGGCCGCAGCCCCAGGGCCAGGGGAGCACACATGCTTTTGGAAGTAATGCTCTGGAGATGTGTTCCAGCCTTTAGAAACTCACTGCAGGGCTGAAAAAGCCTACTTTGAAGAGTCCAGGACTTGCCTGAGCAAGACCTGAGCTAGGTCACCTCTGCAGCCTGGCACCTCCAGCAAGAGGGACATTGCCACCTCCAGAAGTTTATTTGCTCAGAGATTACTCAGCACAAGAAGGGTGGCAAGGCTGTTAAGATCTCCCACTGCATCCACCAACTACTACTTACTTACAACTACTTAGGAAGTTCACCTTTTTGCCTGGATGTCCCCACAGAACAGGAATGCTCTTTACCAGGAGAAAGAGTCAGGTTTTGGTGACACCTGCCATGCCCAGAGGCTGCAGCACCATATACACATTTGGGGCAGGGCAGCAGAGGAGAGAAGCAGTGTGATTGAGGCCCTGGAGACTGAATACAGTGCACTTTCTTTTGTCATGCATCAAATAAGCTTGTAAAGTTAAAAAAAAAAAAAAGCTAATGTCCTAAACAATAGCCTGCTGCAATTCCAGAAAAACAGCTCGTCTGCAGTTTTTACCACCCAGCCAAGCTCTGCCCTGGTGGGGTGGGAGCAAGCTGAATGTTTTAGTCAGCCAAAAAGCAGCACCTCCTACAGACACTGAGAAACTCCATGGCAAGAGAAACATTTGCATGTCTGAAAAGCAAATGGGCACCTCAACCACCTCCTACAGCTGTAGTTCAGCAGTGACACAGCCAGACAAGCTGCCAGGGTGAGCAACTTACCCTCCTCACACACCAGCACCAAACAACTCAAAGCTCATGGCAAGGAAGGGGTGACCAACACTCCAGTCTAAGCCTAAATTTTAGCACCTCTCACCTGCAGCTGTTGGGACCAGGAGCTGCCTGCAAGGAGCATGCACAGGAACACGGACTGAAACGTGGCCAGCAGCAGCTGCAGTGGCAGATGTGGTGCTGGAGCACTCAGGACAGGAACAGGCTTTGCTTGGCACAGGGAAGGCAGACACTGGATTCTCCCTGTTTACCAAATTCTCAAAGGGACACAAAAAAGCCAAGCAAAAGCTGCAGCAAGAGCAGTGGCACAAACATTTCTTCCTCTTAAGTGGAGCAGCCATGGGACAAGGCCCAGAGGTGGAGGGAACTGTGTCCTTAGAGCCCTGGAGCTCTCCTGAGCAGCACACTGGATATGTCCAGAGGATCTGCCACACTCAAATCCTTCCATTTTCATTATATTCCCATTATTCCACTGAAAAAACAGTCAGTGCTGTTATTAGAGGAGCCATGCAAAGTCCAAGGCACTGTCCTCTCCAAGCTGTATGACCACAGAAGCTCCAATAATCTTAAGCCAACTACCAGCTCAGGAGAAAAGCAGCTCCCAGAACTGCAGATGTAATCAAACCAGCAGCAACCACCATCTAAGTAGGACCTACAGCACAGCCCTTTTTTTCCCCCTGAACTACAAAAGACGAACCTCTGCCCTCACAGATTCTTCATTTGGGGCGAAGAAAAACTGAAGACATTCCAGCAGCTATTTCTGGTTTGCTAAGAAGGGGGCAGGGGAATAAAAAAAGGCAGCATGATCCCACAGCTGAACCACAGAATTAAAGTCAGGACACCTGAGGTCTATTCTTGGTTCTGGCACCAACATGTAAGTCACTTGCCCTGAAAAATGGAAACAGCAGCATAACTGGGAACAAGTAGAAAATTATTGCATTAACATCTGAGAGCATTGGTCCTCTGCTGGCACTGAGAGCAGGGCCCAGCTGAAAACAAGGCTCACAGCTTCCTGAGGCAGGGAATTTACTCCTGTGTGTTTCTAGGAAGAGAAAACAGCTGCCCAAGGTAAACATAAAAATCAGAAAAGACAGCTAAAATGCAATTCAGGATTACAAGTGCCCAGGTAATTACATTCGCTAAGCAGGCTGCCACAACCACAGTTGTCTTTAAAAAGATCAGAACACTGAAATACAGCAGGTTTTAACATGTATCAGTCCCAGAGAGATTTAAAAGCCAACATATTCAGGTCAAATTCTGCACAACAAGCTTCAGCTTTGCAAGCCTCAAGAACAAACACTTCTATATTTAAGTACCAAACTGCTCTCAATTATCTGCTGCAACATCTAGGGTGCAAACTGTGCTGTGTGTTACCTGACGTGATAACAAGGGTGAGTGACTCATCCTCAGCTGCATCACAGTTTGGGGGTGTCAAGGCCAGGATATACCTTTAGAAGGGAGACTCTCTGGAAGGGGGCAGAGTGTTGGCCAGACCCCTATGCAGGCTGCAGTGTAGGAAAAACAACTGAAAAAAAGACAGACTTTAGTCCCAAACTCAATTTTCCTTGGGAAATGGCACACAAGCCTCACTGAGCCCTTCAGCTGGCATAAGCCACTGCCAGACTGGCACTCCCAAGCCCCACCAGTGATTGCAGGTTCCCAGTTACCTTCCAGAGGTCTGCACCCCTCAGCATCACAGCTTGGGAGCTTGCCTCATCTTCCCCTCCACACTTGGGGAAAAAACCAGGCAGAGGGGCAAGGAGAGACGCCCCCCTGGCCACTTCAAATGTGTGGCACCAGCTGCTGTGCCCGAGAGCAGCCTCTGCGCTGGCAGCAGCACAGACAGCACCTGTGATTCAGCTGTTTTGCCATCACCTAAGGGACCAGGCACAGGGGGAGTGAGCCTGCAGATGTGGATGGAGGTGCAACCCTGGCTGGAGATGCCTTGCCCAGTGCCCCAGCCCTACAGCAGCACCACTCAGCCTCTGTGCAGTGACAGCTCAAGGACAGCAGCATCCTCTGGAAGGGAATCATCTCAGAGGCAGCTCAGAGGAGGCACCCACTTAAAAGCTTGTTTTTGTGGGAACAAGAGGCAGAAATAGTTTTTGGACGCCCTTTGGGCTACATTATTTCTGCCACCCTCCAGCAGTTTTCCTACCCTGCCCTGAGCAAGAGCTGGACTGGATAACCTCAACCTTCCAACTGGAGCTGCTGCCCCAAAAACCCCAGCGTGCCAAGAGCATTGCAGAGGGCCACAAGCCTCTGCTACAGGCACACCGGGAGAGCAGGTCCAAAAGCTGTTCCCTAGCCAGCTCCATGTGGAAGCACTCATGTCAGCATGTGCTATGGAGTTTGCAGTAAAGGCACTGAGTCAAAAACACATTCAAGACCTCTTCTAGAAAGCTCCCATGCTCCTGATGGAGCTGCAGCACAGCATTTTGAGTCAGTTTTGCCCAGCAAGGAAGCCTCACATCCACTGCCTAGACATGTAGCAGTGCAAGGGCTGGAGGAAAACCTCCTCTCTCATTTGACTGATGTAATTCTGGGGATGAATCCTACTCCAGGCCAGGGCTTGCACACACTAAACCACTCTCCCTGCTGCTACCTCTGTATCAATCACAGGAAAGACCAAGCCATGAATTGCCTGGGGCAGCTCAGACCCACCAAACAGCAGCTCCAATGCTCTCCCTGGAAGGGAACACGCCTTTTAAGGCTCAATTCCAGCATGAGCCAGGAGAAATGTTCTCCAAATCACCACTGAACAGTGCCACAGGGCTGCTCCAGAGGCCACAATCAAACACCCCTCCCTGACAGAAGCCAAGGGGAGGGTTTTGGGTGGTACATGCCTGCTCCCACAAGCTGCCTCCAGCATAGGACTGGAGCTGCCCTGATCCACTTCAGGTCTGGCTGGATACAAGCAGAGATGCTGGTTGGGTTCCTGTTCCAGTTACTCCTCTATTTGCATCTTCTGTTTTACAGCATCAGTGCAGATAAAAATAAATTTGTTTTAGGAGAAGCTGCTCAAATGGAAGCTTTAAGAGTTGGACTGAGAGCAACTTCCTTTAGAAACCAATGGCAAGCTCAAGTTTGATACTTCTTTTACTTATTTGATACATATTTTATTCTGTTAAGGATCAAATACTGCTGCCACATGAGCAATGTACAGCTTTTAAGCATTTCCTACTCCCCAGCACTGGTGGCTGGAGCCAAGCACTGAGCAATCAGACCACTGAGCATGAGCAGCTCTTATGGAAACACATTCAGGGAACAAGTGCCCATTAAGTACCCACACTGAGTAAGTCCTTAGAAGAGCGCTACAAGCACTGGGATGGCATGGGACAAGCTCTTAGTAAGGCTGTCTCAGGTTCTCCTGGAATACCAGCACCAAGCAGGACACCTAGAGAGTCAAACCAGCTCCCAGCTTTGTGTTCTTACACTGTTATTATCCACAACCTTCACACAGAAAGCAACACCACCACCACTGCTTCCATTACTACACTCTGAACATCAGTAAGTTGCTCCCAAAGAACCAGGCTGCTGCCAAAGTCTGTCTTCTTTTCAAGGGAGGAAAGCATACCAAGAATATGTAACTCAGGACCACCACCAAAACTCTGGATACCTATTATCCTGAGCCAGGCACAGATCCAGGGTCAGCAAGAGTTGCCCTTCCCTCCTCATCCCAGCAGTGACACCACCAGCAGCACAAAGGAACATTTCACTGAGTTTCCTAGGCATACTTGGGCTTAGATGGAAGTAAGCATCACTCAGGTGAAGTGCTCTCCCCCCTCACCTCAAGTACTCCTCTTTCATTACAGAGCAGGAAAAATCATCCTTGAATATTCTGATGTCAACCTAGTGTTGTCCAGACACTGAGCTCTCCATCAGGATCTACCTCTGAAATCTTCCTCTAGCATAAGGAGAAGCATTTACACACAGCCAAGCCAGAATACACAGGAGCTGATGAGGACACACCTAGGTCAGCTGAAGCCACTTGCCCAAAAGACAGCAGGAAAAACAGCAGGGAGAGACCTGGACATGCACAAAGGAGAGCTCTATGGAGCTTGGCATGGGTTAGCCAAGCAGCAAATTAAACAGATGGAGAAATGGGGACCCAAAATCCTCTGTCCCAAGCTCTCATCCAACCACTCAAACCAGCAGCTTGAGGAAAGCCAGTGACTGCCATGCTGTACTTATAAACAGCCACCCCAGGATGAGCAGCATCTCTCCCCTGGGGGGCTCAGGTGCCCTCCACCACACACAGCATTTGAGGACACTCTGAAAACAGCCTGACCTCAGGGAGCAGCTTCTGAATCCCTCCTGCTGTTATCAAGAAGAAAGGCAAGGAGTCCATGACAACAACCGTTCTTCCTGTGCAACAGGTCTTTTCTTTCATCTTTCAGATGGGTTTTGCCTTGAAGACTTCAGAGAGATTCGTGCTCTGAGGCCTCACTATCTGCCAGGCAACACACATCAGACTGCCCGCAGCTCCAGCCTGGCAGATTTTAAGCAACTACAGATAAGCAAGCTTTTTGCAAAAAATGAGTTGCTGTGCTCTGGGAAGCAGAAGAGCCAAGGGCTGGAAAGATTCAGCAGCATTTTCCTACCATGGGCCATTTCCCCAGAACCAGAGCGACAGGAGCTGCAACCTTGCAGGCTGGAGAATGAGACAGCAGCAGCCACCCCGCAGAGGGCACGGAGGAGGCTAGAGCTGCAGTCTCAAGAGCAAATCCAAGGAAAAGCTCAAATCTGTTGCTGCACCAGCAGCTTTAGGGTCACACAACAAGCAGAGAAGCAGCTGCAGCAAGGTGCTCGATCAGATGCCAGCAGGAAGACCTCACTTCAAGAGCCCAGCATCTTCTCCAGAGGACCTGATCCTGCTAAAAACATTCCCAGGTTAGCACTGCAGACTTAGTGTTAACAGACTGGTTTTAGGATGATTTCCCTGTGGGCAAGTCTGCTGTCCCACATAGGGACAGCTCCCAATGTAGGGCAGGACAGACCAGCCAGACCAAGCAGCTGGCACGCAGGCTGAAAGCCAGGCAGGGAGACCCAAAATCTGCACATGGATCTGCTGTGCACCGCTGCTCTCCAGGCAAAAACTGGATCGAGACCCCATTTGCTTGCACCCCTTGAGAAACAGGGTAGTGAAGGTAAAGGATATCATCAAGGGCAGTCCCACCTCGCTGCCTCTTAACTCCTCCTTGCTTCTGAACTCAGATCTCAGCACGCCTGCCCACCTACTGGGAGGCTAAAGACAGGGAAACACAGCCTCAAGAAATACAGAATGGCAGGACTGCAAGCGTTAAAGGCCAGTTTCCTGCACAAGTCCCTCCCCAGGTCACAGAGTAGGTTGCTGGGACTTGCTGAAGTATTTCCAGCCTGACAGATCTAGTGGCAGCAGAGGGTATGAGACACTTTGCCGGCTGTGAGACAGCAGTTCAATCCTACAGCCAGGAAGTGCCAGCAGCTCCAGCCTGCAGCAGCCACTGCCTCCAGAGAGCCTCTCCAGGCACCAGCAGTGCCTCTGGCATGCTCCCCAGAGCTCAGCACACATCCTCTGTGCATTACAGGCCTGGTGCAGAAAGAAAAACTCCTCACAAATAACCCTGTCTGGGTGCAAGGGGCTCAGCGGCCCTTTGGGAACAGGGGATGCATGCAGGACTGAGGCACACAAACCAGCCCCGCCGTTCTCCGGCCTCCAATCAGCTGGCATGTGCTCCTACTGCACCAAGCTGTGTGGTGACAACGCCCTGGGAGCACAAGGTGACACCAGAAGGCTTTGCAGCCATAGGTCCTTCCCAAGCTGAGGAAGCTCCGTGCTGGCAGGGACTAGGCAGAGAAGAGGTCCCAGCTCATCAGTACTCAAGCACAGCACTGCAGGGGACCACATCAGCAATATTTTTAGCCTGATTGTTAGCTATTTTGTTGCATTTCCACCCTTCCAGCCACCTCTCTGTGGGTCCGCACAGCTGAGTCACTGCTGGAACCTTCCAAACGCTTGGGTGCCAGCAGCACAACAGTTTGCTTGGCAGTGCCAGCCCTCCCCCATGCCCAGCACTGCCGCAGCCTCCCCTGCCTGCAGGACACCCCGAGGGAGACCCCAGCCCTAGAGGCTGGGCCAGCTGAGCCTCCCAGGCCTCAGCAGCACTCAGACACGGCAACAGCCTCTCCGTATCCTCCCTCTTGCCGTCACAGCATGGACAGGCCACCCGGAAGCACCAGCAGCTGCCAGCTCCTTAGACCCACACAGCTTTCAGACACGGGACACTTTTCTGCCACCCAGAGCGTTCCACAACCTTTTAGAAAACACTTCTGAACTACAAAGCCTCTGCTCCCAAGGAGCTCCACTGCCACTCCTCCAGAGCCCTGAGGAAGGGCTAAAGCCCCACAGAGATGGGAGGTGTGGGTGGCTGAAGCAATACAGAGTTGTGCGCAGGATGCCACTCCTCCAGAGCCCTGAGGAAGGGCTAAAGCCCCACAGAGATGGGAGGTGTGGGTGGCTGAAGAGTTGTGCGCAGGTCCAGCCTTTCACCTCCCCAGCACATACCATCCCCACAGCTCTCAAGCTGGAGAGTAACAGCAGCCCAGACCATGAAGCACTCCTGGCCCAGCTGCTGCTCGCAAAGGGAGTGTGGGAGTGAGAAGGAGAACACTGTCTCAGGATCACAACACCACCAGCCACAGGGCACTGGACCCTCTGCACAGCCACTGAAGGCCAGAGGCTGCTGTGTACAAGCAGTACAGCTGCACTTGGGCAGGTCTTACACCTCAACAACCCCCTCTTTGTGTACTAATGGGAATACCAGAGTCAGAAGTGAAGAAACAGGCCTCTTCAGACAGCACTGAGTGCCATCTTCCACCAGCTGTTACCACACTTGTCACAACCACCCAGTGGGCACAGATCACCAGAGCCCAGGGCTGTGCTTGAGGCCAGATCCTTTCCACAGCTCTGTCCAGGCCTCTGCGGCAGACAGGAGCTCCAGCACAAAGCACTGCAGTCAGTGGGGGCACCTGACACCAGATACACCCTCTGTGAGCAGAGAGGTCACCAGAGCACCTTCAAATCCTCTCCAACTCAATCTCTCCTGAAACCAGCAGCCCGTCCACCCCCTTAACAGTAAATTCCCACCACCAGCATGGCCATGCCAGCCCCACGCAACCTCTGAGGCGCAGAGCCTGCCCCGGGCTCACGCCAGCACTGCTCGCCTGCCTGCCGGAGCACTGCGGAGACATCCACACCTCTGCCAAGGCAGGCTGGCAGGAAGCTGGCCAAGAGAGCTCTGGAGATGGCTACAGAGGAGCAGGTGGAGCTGGGACATCCGCACCGAGCGGCTGCCTCCGTGTGTGTGACAGCCTTGCTCCGCAGCGCACTGTGCGCCCAGCCCAGCACTGCGAGCAGCAGGGTTACTCCAGGGGATGTCACCCGCTCCAAGTGCACTCTTCATCCATTAAAGACCCTGTGACACAGGCAACAGCAGGGCTCCAGTCTGCCAACAGCCAGAAGGGGCTCAGAGCAGAGCTCTGAGGCACCTGGCTGGCCCACTGCACACTAACAACTTGTTTCTCCTTCCTCCTTCGAGGTCTCAGCTGGCAATGGAAGTACAGGCAGCAGTGTGTGGTATTCCCTGGTTCATTAGGGGAAGCCCACAGGACCATGTGGAGGTTTGCTCACTGGAGCAGAGCAAAGCTTAATAAAGCTACCGCAGCTGGGCTGCAGGCAGACCTCAAGTGCCCATGCCAGGCCCCACATGCCAAGTCTTGTGGAAATTAAATGCAGAAACTCAAATGAGCTATGCAGATCGAGCTGTTCAAACTCTGCTAACCCACTAGTACTTTTTTTTGCCGTTTTACAACTCATGCAGCAACTCAGGGCTGTGTCCCAGAAGCTCTTTCTAAGCTCAGGACAGCACCCCCCTGCCCCTCCAAACACCTACACAGGCAAGCCCCACTGCCCAGCACCCCCACCCAAGGACCTATCTATACTCCTTTCAGCACCAACTCAGTGCCTGGGGCCTCCGTGTCACCCAAGTCTGTGCAGCGATGCACTCCCCTTTCAACAAAGCAGCAGCATGCTGCTATAAAGGGATGAGTTTCTGTAGCAACCAGGCTGTACTTGTACAAACTCTGCCAAAGCACTAGATCTTTCCACAGACTGATACTTAAATGAACACACAGTTTGTGAAACTGGTTTTTACATGCCTCAAAGGCTAGCAAGTGAACTCTTCCCTGTTTTACCCCTCTACTCCAACACCAGGCTGAGAGATGCATTAAGTTTGTGCATGCAGCACTCCTTCCTCCTGGGATTTTACAGGGAAGGCCCATGTCTCAAACAGTTAACTAGACCCCACATCACCCCAGGGGGGGCACCCAGCATGCCTGCAATCCCCCAACCGATCCCAGCTGCAAAAGCAGACTGGAAGAGGATCAAGGGGGAAGGGCACACCAACCAGCAGCGCGTGGCTGCAAGCCCACACCCTGCCCATCACGTAGGTTTGCGCTGGACCAGAAGAGTTAAAAGAAGAAGCCATTCCACTGCATCTCCTGCAGCCCACTGCCAGGCACAGCCCGCTATTTCTAGTTGAGCGTGGGAGTGGAGAAGGATCCCTCCAAGTCCCCCACCCAGCCCCAACCTGGCTGAAGTTGTTGGGTGCTGGCTGTACCACACCCCACAGCAGAGTTGGGCAAGTGAGGCTGCGGGGACTTCGGCAATCCGGCTCAGGGGGGACCCTCTGCAAGCACACCCCTCCCCACCTGCAGAGCTCCCTGCCACCAGGGATTTCCTCAGGCTGCTGGAGCGAAGTTCAGCCTCACTCCTACCCAGCGTGTTCAGCCTCCTGACACCACACCCCCCACCCACTCCCTCCAAACACAGCAAGAGGATTTCTCCTCTCCTGGTGAGGTTATTCCTCCAGCAGCATTACAGCTCTGAGCAAAACAACCCCGGGCACTTCTCATCTGCAGTGAGCTGACAGCAGAGCAGAGGGGGCTGTGGCACAGGCAGCCACAGCCTCCCCAACTCAGCTGTCACATTACACAAGCACCACGGCTCGAGAAGCCCCCATCAGCCGCCGCCAGCGCCCTGTTACACAAGCACATCGCTCCACGTTAGCTTGAAACCAGCCAAAAACACACACAGAATCCAACAACTGTTGCTGCATGTGTCAGCAGACTCACCGGACTGTGTGCTGGTTTGTGCTGCAGTGTCAGAGTCCTGGGTGCTCCAGGGTCTGTCCCACCCTGTCAGGTTGAGAGACTGCAGGCCAAGGCACAGATCGTTGGTGTCTGGGAGGCCACGGGAAGACTCTTGCGTGGACGTAGGGAAGAGCATCCTGCTTGCCACTGCTTCTTCAGAGTCCTGGATGTCTGCTCGGATGGAGAACAAACAGAAGCTTGAGAGTTCAGGGCTGCTTTTTTCTTTTTAAAGCAGGAGTTTTCCAAAGCATTAAGCCCCAAGCCAGGTCTCGTGTCGCTCTGAAGCCACAGCTCCTGCAACCAGCAGTTGCACCCCAAAAGGGAGGGCTACCATATGTCCAGAATCCAGCCCCCCACCCCCCTCGGCCCCTCCACCTTCCTATCCCGTCTGCATTACTGACTGGGTCAGCATGTGACCAGGCTGCTGATGCTTACTGTGCTGACAGTGACGTCACTCTGCCATGCAAGAGAACTGCATCAGCTCTTACAAAATAAAGGTAAGAAGAAAGGAGAAGATTTCCCCTGACAGACAAGACGGTAGCAGGAGGAAAGAGGAGCAGTTCCAGTAAATCAGGGGAGGCAGGCAGCACAAAGCAGGGCTCGTCGGCACAGCAGACACCAGGCTGGAGGCAGCAATCCCCCCAGCAACGACGAGAGCAGCAGCGACAGAGCACAGTTAGTTTTAGTGCTACCCAGCTCTCCTGTCCCCGCCTCCCTCCACCCACAAAACCCAAAAACACTTTAGTCCTGGCCAGCTTCCAGCTGCTGGCTCCGATTCAGAGCCGATGCAAAGCTTCGCAATTCTGCTGGCATAATCTGTTTGGTTGAGCCTGGCCACTGTGCCTCACTGACTCGGCATTGTTTACCCCTGAGTAACAAGGATAACCTTCAACCCCCACCACCGGGAGAGCAGCCCATCATCCCGGGTCCAGCCCAAGCAGGCACATCCCACTGGTACAGGAGGAAGAGGACCAAGCAAACCCATTTCACATCAGGAATTTTTCATGGCCTGTTTACCTTTTGCCCGCCTGGTCCCCCCTTGCCCAGCCCTCCCCTCCCTTGCAGGGTTCACAAGCCTAGAGTACTGGAGATGCGGATTCTCGCCTTGGTTTAAGCCCGTGCCAACAGCCTAAGGAAACGCAGCAGGTTCATAGTCTGAGAATTCCAGTTTAACGCAGGGATCTGGGGGCTGGTGAAACCACAAGATGCTCAGCTGTGCTACCCGAAATCTGAGTCAGAGGGCATTTATAAGCCAACTCCCAAGCAGCAGCAGCTGTCTCCTCCTCCTCCCCCTGCCCCCACAGCCTCCCACTGTGCCATCAGATGTACACCTCGCTCCACACACCGCTCCCGGCTCTTCCGCAGGCGCTGCAGTCGCTCCAGTCTGTCACATTATCCTTCACGTGCAGTCCCAGTCATCCCAGACAGCCCAACAGCGTTCCTGGCCTCCTTTTCCACATCCCATGCCACCTGGAAGCCCATGAGCAAAGCCCAGGCAAAGGCTGGTGGCAGCTGGGTAGCCTACCTGTGACACAGGCCACTGCTGCCAGAGGCAGGACCCTTGCCTTCACCCCATGGCACTTTGGGAGCAGCAGCATTCCCAGACCCCAGTGAGGGGACTGAGGCACCACAGGCAGGATCAGAGCATTTAAAACCATAACCTGCTGGCAACATGTCACCTTCCCCCCTCCCAGCTCCAGCCTCCTCCACAGCACTCCACCAGGGTGTTTCCTACTCCTAGTAGTACTAGTACAAGCTGTAGTGCCAATTCAGTCACATTACCACCAAGCACCTGTAACAGCATCTATTTCTCTGACAGCATCACACTGCATCTTCCAGCATGGTATTTCACTGCATCAATTCTTCCCAGATAGTTTTTTGATGGCTTGTTTTGGACCTCTCTAACATAGGGAGGAGAGGATCAAGACACAGTGCTCAGCCAACTCAGTTCCCACAGCAACCATAACTTGTCCATATGAATATGTAACATTCCTGCCTTTATGAAACAGCACAAGTGCTGTGCACAGATCCCTGGCAGCAGGAGACTCCCTTCCCTTTGGGGACCAGGGATCTTACTAGGTCTGAAAAGAATAATTCCCACCAAGCCTTATCTTCTGGAAAGCAAGGAAACAGTACTGACACACAGCAAAACCTGAATCCCAACAGCTTGGATGAAACCCACAACTGAAGAAATAAGGAAAATAGGGAACAAATTTATCTGTGACAGGAAGCACTCACTCCGCAGTATCCAGCCAAGCTTTCCCTAACTATCCACATTTTTCAGGAAATAAACTGTTTCATTTAATCAAACCAAATCAGATTCAAGTACAAGATCCTTAATTCCCTCTGACGACTTCAACTCACATTAAAAAGAAACTCCCTGCAATCCAGTTACAGCTCTAACCATGGAAGCACAGAGCACAATCCTCTCAAATAACCAGCAGTTTTAAATTAGACCTTTTCCCATTGGAAGCCAACAACCAGCCCAAGCTGCTTCCCCTTTAATACTCCCAGCCAGGATGAAAGACAGATACAGGTCATCCAGGCAAAACATCAACTAAAAAAAACCAAAGAACTTACACAGATTTCTGGACTAGTTATTTTTAAAAGTCAAGAGTCTGGAGATTTGTTAAAAGCAATCAATTGTTGCAGGCAGAAAAAACTAAACAGCTACTAAAGCAGGAAGAATTAAATTTCAGACAAAAATTCAGTTTAAGAGCCATAACCTCAAGTTATGAATAACTAAATAGCTACCAAACACAAAATAACTTCACTTTGCAATCTGACAGCCCAATCCAAATGCTTTACTGCAGATTTTTCCAAGCACCAACCACCAGCACAAGCCCTTCCAACCTGGATTTTTCCCTGGAGTTGCCACTGGAAGCCAACCATCCTGGCAGAGGGAGCGGCGCTGCGCTGGGCTCGTGCCCGAGCGTCTGGGAGAGACTGAGCTCCTGCCTCCCGAGCCTGTTGGGTTTGATTTCGACAGCATTATGAGAACAAAGTCCTTAACAAAACACTCCCTCACTGGCCTTGGAGCAAGTCTCTCTCCTGGGTGACTCCCTCCTGGGCCTGCCCAGGAGATCCCTACAGCCAGGCCACATCGCAGCACAGGCCAGACAGCTTTCCACACCACTGCCCACATGGAAAGCTGCATTTTCCAGACTTTAACTGTGAGCCCTGGATTTAAGACATTCCAAAGGCTCTTGAAGGTGAAGCTCTCCAAAGCTCAGCTCTCACCTGCAGGCAGGGACAGCTCCCAAAGGCCCAGCCTCTGTCCCCACCTCATCCCACCCTCTCCACTCACCACTTTAGGCAGGTGAGTTTCCACACAGGAAGCTGGGCTGGGGAGCTCATCTGGTTAAAACCAAGCCACAGGGAGTTAGTTTTAAGCCTGGTTCTCTCCCCTGATCTGGTATGCAGCATGGCTGCACCAACCAGGCACTTCAAACAAGAAAATATTTAGGAAATTACAGCCTAAGCCTGCGTGGGAAGGATCCACAGGGCCTGGCAGCAGAAGCTGTGATCCACAGGCAGGTTGTGGGTTAAGGGAGCAGGAGGAACAGGGAGCATGATTCAGTTCCCAGCCCATAGCAGCAGCATTTGTGCCATCAGTCTGGAAAGGTGGTGCTTCAACCTACAAGAAAGGTGTTCAGATGTTTGAACCTTCCAGATCTGGGAAGGCCAGCTAACAAACCAAACATGGTTTTTCCTCCTTCAGAATGGTTAAGCAAACATGAACCAAGTCCGATCCCATTCCTACCACCTCCACAGCCAGCACAGCTCTCCTTTTGCTCCCACATGCTTGTTTCCACCAGAGCCTGAATACAAATGAAACCCCTCCTTGAATGCCCCCCCCCAAGTGTTGAGGGCAGCAGAATGATGAGCCCAGCTCAGCTGTAAGCTCTCTTCTGACAAAAGCAGATTCACCCCATGGACTAGAGCTCTGCCCAAGGCTGAACTTCCAAACCAAATCTGGAGAAGCCTTCAGAAGACAAGAAGGCAGCAGTTAGCAGCAGCATTGCTTTGCCTTTCACACTTCTCTGCACCTCCAACTGTAAAGGTTGGGAATTGCATCCCTGAAAATTAAGCCTCTCAAGTGCCTTCTGCACACGAGACAAATATCCAAGTGAAAGCTGTCAGATGAGTCAATTGTATTCCCGAAGTGCAGTGGAGATCATCAGGGACTTAGAAAAGCACTTGCTCACCATAAACCTACTAGTTACAAGAGGTTTTTCTGAAACACAACTAAGCATCTCCCCAATAATCTGAAAAGGTCCTGAAGTGGAGACACTTGCTGCTATGTGACCTGTTTCACAGCCAGATGAAGGAGTCTGCCTTATTCCATAACCACTAACACTTGAGCAGCTGGCAAACAGCTACTTCAGAAACCAAGGAAGAGACACTGCAACAGTCTTGCTGCTCTGCCTCCCCCTTCCAAGAGTAACAGAGACTGTCACAGAATTACAGCACCAAAAACCTAACAGAGCTCAGAACAAATCATATAACTGCTGGATCTTCAGGAACACCACCAGTCTGTGACCACGGCAGAATACAACACCTCTAGGCCAAGTCCCTGCTCTGCAGAACACTGACCTGCTTCTATCTGCCTATCTGATACAAAACCCAATTACTAGAGGCACTTTCCAGTAGAAAGAAGCATCATGATTGCATAGGCAAAAAATATGGCAACGTGACACTTCAAATCCAAAGGCCAACAAGACCAAAGGAGCTAAGTGTGCTCTTTTTCTGGGGTATAGGTGTGGAATCTCCCTGTTCTGGATGTATACATGGCATCCAGCGTTTCTCTGGGGCAGGCAGAATGGTTCTGCCAGCTTCGGGTGAGCTCCTGTTCAGAGTCTCACTCTCTCTCAGTACCTCCAGGTAAGCAGAGCTGCCTTTTGGGTCCCTGCATCCTAGAGCATTTTACTCCCTCATTCAAGACCATGTATATCAGGTCAGCTGCATCCAGCCTGTCCGGAATGTTTCCTTGGGGCTGCAGAGGAAGAACAGAGGAATTTACATTACAGTATCAGAGACACTTTTTGGACGGCTAAACAAGTGATAGGTCATTAATTGACTGCAGTTAAGAGCAAACAGGAAGACGATTTAGTCATCAGCTAGTCTGGGTTTGCATTTGTCCTTCAGTTTTCCTTAAATAAAGCAGCCACAGAGTCATTAAAGCCTGATGGGCCACAACTAACAGCCTTTAAACACTGAACTTGGCACCTGAAGCCTCTCCTATCCGAAGGAAGTCATTTAAGCATCTCCCATTTCTTCACACAATAGGCTGTCAAGTTAGAGCAAAATAATGGCTGCTTTGTTGCTGTTAAATGAGCAGAGCTTAATGAATGAGAGATCAATGTTGCTGGGACATTTGGGGTACCTACAGGTCTTCAAAGTTCCTTTTAAACAAAGCACTGCCTTCAGCTGAAACCAGCAACAGTATACAAAAACTACCGTGGGAGTATTATTCCCAGCTCTACTAAAGCTGGAAGTTGTGCCTACCGTTTCAAAAGCTGGTGTATGTAGCAGCACCTTCCACCCAGAAAGGCTCAGCTTTAAAGCCTCGAAAGCAAACCAGCAGCCAGTTAAGAAACTGGCCTTGGCCAAGTTCTTATTCAGAGAGGTGATAAACATATGCAACAGCTTTAAAATCACATTCCTTGTGCAGCAGCTGCTCAAGGACAGGCAGCTGCTCCAGCAGCACCATCAGGAGATGCTGATTCCTGCCTCTGTCAAGGCCACACTGCCTCTCCCATCTCCAGCACCACACAAAAAGCCCTAGAGGGTAACGCCTGCACTGAGGAGGTTCCGCCTTTCTCCAGAGAGGACTGAGGCAGCCGGACATACAGCAGTTGTGAAGCATCATGGCCCTGTCCCAGAAGCCACCAGACAGGTTCTACAATGACAGTTCTCCCCACACCACTGCACCCCAGAGTTTGGGAGAGCATCTTGAGCCCGGTGCTTGGAGAGCTCCTGGAACAGCTACTCACAAACCTCGGGGGGTGGTCAGCCCAGGCATCCCAACACAGCTGGCTCTGACAAGACAACCAAGTTCATCAAAGAGTATCATAAGCTGCAAACTGATCTTTACACACATCCAACTTTAGGTGTGACAAGATGAAGCTGCAGCAGCAGTCCCAGCTCTGCCCAGAAGGGGATAACACTGACTGTGTGGAGCCAGGAGTGCTGAATCAGCCTGTCCTCTCACACTGCTCAGGCTGCTGCTGGACTGATCCCAGCACAGCCTCCCTGTCAGCCCAGTAAAGTGTCTCCACACGTGCTTCCCCAATAGCATTAGTGAAAGGTCATGAACTTCTGCCATCTCTTCTGCACCACGTGTAATCCTCTTAGTGTTCAAAGGGGCTTCTTCAACACAAGTCCAAGCTGGGATAAATTTAGTTTGACCTGAAGATGACAACTGAAAAGCTTGAGGGACCATGAATAAAGTCCAAGCATCTACTGCTGGAATAAAGTCTCTTCCCCAAGCTCTGCCATTAAAAGAGTTAAGTTGTAAAAAGACAGTCCTTTCACCTGCTATAGCTACAACAGTCATGGTAGATCTCTAGGATTAATTGAGCCTGCCCAAGCAAGGAGTTTCATGATAATCTAGTCTAACAGTTGCTCCTTCTCAAAGTAAAAGCACCACAGACTCAGAAATTCTTCAGAAGTGACTTGACTTGGAGCAATGACAAAACAGCACATGAGATGAAGGGTCTCTGCTCCATTGATCACCTACCCAGAAGTTGACTCAAGGGCAAGGCAAACAGCTCCAACAACCTATTCCAGGCTTAACCACCTGCCCAGACACCTGCACTGTATTCTGCATTTTAGCAATCAGCTGCTTGGCCTTACAGCCATCAGGTGTGAATTTCTGCACAACCCAGGCCAGGGTCCAGGTGCCAAACTAACTCCCCCATTTATAGATCACAGATGCCCCAGGATTCACATCTTTGCTGACACTGCCAGCTTTTTCATGGAGAAGACTCTCATTAGCAACCTCAATTATCAAATTAGCAATTATCAAACATTAGGAGCAGCTCCTGCACTTTTCAGCTCCAAAGACAGGTCAAAGCTTGCAGAGCCGCTGCATTCAGGCCCATTACCTACACAGAGGACCCAGCTCCAACATTAAGGAAACAAGGCTGGGACTGTAAGGAGACCAGTAACTCTGAGCTGCCGATGCTTTGGCAGATGCTGCCTCATCCACGAATTTACAGCTGATAACTGCTGGCCCAGATTGCCCTCTTATCAGTACCTTCACACTTCTATTGGCCCAAGACAGCCCTCCTCCAGCCCAGCTCAGCAGGGCCCAGTATCCTTTGAGAAGTGAGGAACTCTTTCCTCACAATATCATAAGCATTTGTGTCACTATATAAGGGATTTGACACAAGCTAAAACCCTCCTGTCTGGGCAACTATTGCCAAGCAAGGCTCCCACCCTGGTGCCCAGAACTCACTGGTGAGACAGGTCTTCAGCTGCCGAGCAGGAAAAAAAGCCGCTTAGGGTGTCCCCAAAGCCAAACAACTTTGGCTTCCATGCAGCAAAAATAACATTTGTGAGAGGAAGGTGCTCTTTTTTTTTTTTTTCCCACACCCAAGTGCCAGAGTACTTGTCCTGTGAGAGGTCTTCCACAGGACTTATCACCTGAAACAAGCAGTTTAACACTACAGAAAACTCAAGAATTTCCAGACAAGGCATCACTAGGAAGACCCTCTGCTCCAGACATCCCTAGGAAAAACCAGAGTAAATGACAGAACACACAGATTTGCAAGCAGCAGGTCACTAAAAACTCCTACTTCAGCCCCAGGCAGATGCCCCCATCCCTAAGAGAAGAGTTTTCAAAGTCAAATACAGCACTGCAAGTTAGAATTACTGTGCCAGCTCTTAAGCCCAGACAAAACCAGAACTAACCCACACCTTCACATGATCAATCTGCTCTAGCAGGCAGAGACATCTCCTTTATAAATCAGGTTAACTTTGGCAAGCTGAAACTTAATCAGGAAATACCATGATCATGTTCTAAGAGTCTATGAAATATTCCCATTCCAAATGGAGTAGGAAGGGCTAGTGTAAATATTTCAACAAGGAAGCCAGAAACAACTCTTTCATTAACTCACTGCAAGGAGATAATAGAAAGTATTACATTTATTTCTCCTTTATGCTTCCAGTGCATCCAGATCAGATACAGCACTGGCTACTACTGTGCTAGGAGACAAAAAAAATAAAATAAAATAAAAAGCCAAACCAGCTCAGCACAGCAGCAAATATCTAAAAATGCACCACTAACCTCAACTGGTTAATATTCACTACACCAGTGCTCAGGAGTAGCCAGCATAGCCTCCAATGCTACTTTACCAGACAGGTTTCAAGCAATGCTGGCCATGGATCCAGGCCTTGAAGCAAGTAATTCCCTTCCTCTGGTATTTCTGCAGTGCCAGCATGGGATCACATGGCCAGGTCAGCCCCAGGTCCACACTGCTAAACCTTCAAATACCCAGGAGATTAAGCTGCACTGGAAGTCATCTGGTAGCAGTCATTTTGTTAGCCCAGAACAAAGTTGCACTATACAGGCATCAAACAAACAGACCCCACAAGCTGCGCAGACACTCATTTAGAGCTTTTTTCCACACCCATTTGATTAAACCTCAGGTTACCCATGAGGCCAAGGCAACCCTTTCTCCACGTGACAGGAGAGAAACCTGCTCTGCCCAGGGAACCCTGCAAGGTCTTCAACTGGGGAGGTTAGCCCTTTACTTCCCACTTTGTTTTGGGACTTACCCTGAGGGGTCAGTTTGTTTCCAATAATGGCTGAAGTGTTTATTGACCCTACAATTCAGAGGCTGGAGAGGCAGCAAAATCCCTTTCAAGGGCCCAAATCCTGGCACAAGCACTGCTGCTCAGAGGTGTGCTGGCAAAAGGAGTATCAGGCACAGGTACATTTACTGGCAGACCTGGGCTGCTGCAAAGGGACAAAAGCACGTCCCTCACTTGGATAAAAATAAGACCAGACCAAACACTCTCTTGCTTTGGCACAGAATTTCTGTCTTGAGGCAGCAGAACATGCCCACTCCCCTCAGCCTGGAGGAAACAGAAGCTTGCAGCACTGATTTCATCACACCAAGCTTGCTTTGCAGGGAAGTCTGCACCCACCTGTGCTCTTACATGCATGTTAACTGACCTGTGGCAAATATGGTTTTTCAAAATTCTTTTGCAATTTCAATGTATGCAGCAACTCAGCCTCACTAACCTTGAGAGTAGATGAATTCTGCCTCCAGGAAAGGCAGACTAAAGGAGTCTGCTGGAGGTATTCCCACCAGCAGTTGGCAGGTCAGGCAGGGAGCACTCACAACCTGCCCACAATGACCCACAGCACCAGAGGGAGGCAAGCAAGCCTTCCCAGGCACCTCCACACTGCCAGGGAATACACAAATTACTCATTTCAGGCACACAAGCAAAGATACCCACCCCCCCCCAAGTACCAAATGTGCCAACACCCACATCACGGAGGATTACCATCACCACTTGTTCACCAGGTCCCACCAAGTGCCTCCCCAGTCCAGCAGCCCCCCTCCATCACCTGGCAGGGTGTCACATTTGCCTTTTGTGACAGGCGTGGTGCAGACTCCACTGAAATCCAGAGAGTTGTCCAGCATGGCATTTATTCGGCGGAATATATCCGCATTGCTGCAAGTGGAAAGTGCAGGGGCATTCGGGCTATCCCAGCAGTCTTTTATGTTCCTCACAGGATCTTCTTTCTGGTAAAAAAGAACCAGTATGTGTGTCAAATAGGCAAGTACTCGGCTTTCAACACATTGTGGAAAGCCTGGACTGCCTCCAATATTCACATTAGCTTAGGTCTTAGCAACACTCAAACCCAATTCTTGGCATTAAAGAAGCAGTTAAGCAAACGGGTCAGCAATTTGTCAGCAGAGCACACTGGAGCAGACTGCCCATCACACACAGGGACCAGGGATGGACTTCAGGCTGACAGTCACAGCAAACCAGCTGGGCTGTGAACACAGCTCCCTGCTGTTTTTCTCCAGCCCATCACAACACCAGCAGAGATCTGATTAATGAGGGCACACACCTTCTACCCCAAAACCAGTTTCCTGACACCAAAGGACAAGTGGGATGCTCATTGTCCAGGCAGACACCACAAGGAACCACAGCAGCTCCTCTTACGCATGGCAGAGGAGCACAAGGCTCACCTCACTACCCATCTTGGAGTCCTAAACAGTATCTTGGAATGATCCAAGTCAGCAGCAACCACTTCAGGTTTGCAGAAAAAAAAACCCAAACAACACTGCTTCCCAGCTAATCAAACAGCCCCAATCCTGAGGAAAGGCAGAAGATAAAATCCTGATGTTTCCTTCAGGCAGCAGCTCCTGACCACAAAGGTAGTCACCCCAAACCATCTCTGCTTTAGCACAACCCAGCATGCACACAGATCCACCAGCATCAAGGTTTTGCGACCATCCTAAAAAAGGATTACCTCTTGTAAAGCTTCTGCCTGAGAAACATCAAACCCCTCCTGCACCCGGGTGCCAGTCCAGGGAACCGGGAAGAGCAGCTGCTTTCCCAGCTCTGCTCACAAGCCACTGACATGCAGGCTCCTTCGGGAACAGCTGCACCACATTCGAGTCTCTGACAATTTAGAAGCCGCTAAGCTTCATCGCTACCAGCGTTTTGGGCCGAGGACAGGTCTGCCCGCCATCCAAAAGCCACTGCAGAACTCTGCCCCCGAGCAGACACCAACCCCAACTAACACCTGCTTTAAAGAGAGGAGCGGGGAGGCACAACCGGCCAGGCCAGGGCTCCGGAGCAGAATACTGGCCATTAAATCAAGCTAAACTCAAATCCAAAGAGCTGAAGAGCATCAAATCTGGCAAACGAGCCCCTGCTCCTCCAACACACACCGAAGCTCCAAATGGGGCCGTTTGTACTTGTCAAGAAGACTACAGATACTCTCCGATGTGCTTCTGCAAGTTTCAGGCCTCACTTACCTCCAGCTCTGCTTCACTCGCGAACAACTCTGAAGCACCGCGCTGCTTTTACTTTCTAATGACCCCTTGCGGATCGTTCAAGGAGGCTGGTCTGAACTGAACTTCACATGGAGACGGGAATATTAGCCCAGCCCACTATCAGCCTGGCACTTACATTCCAGCCCCCGCCTCGTCATTACACGTGCACGATGTAATCCTTCTCTCCAACTACCCACCGCATAGGTAAAAAGCAAAGGAAACCCAGTCCTGGAAGCAGCAGGAATAAGCCACTGAATAGACAGCTCGCACCGTGCCCTCAGGCGGGTCCTGAACAATTCCAGAAGAACTCCAGCCCGTTTAGGACTATCAGCATTTCTTCAGCGCTGAGGGCTGGGATCTTTGGCTATTGAAATGCTCAGAGCTGTGCAGGAAATCACGTTATGAAAAGTCAGTGGCCATAAAGGAGACAGAGGAGTCCTGCAACTTTATTCCAATAAAGGGAGAGACTGTCCACTGGGGCATACGCCCGCGGGGTTTTCTCTCTCTCTCTCTCTCGGTTTTGGAGGACACAGCCTCCTTTTAGCCTGAACTCCTGGCCGCATGTTGCCCTCTTCCTTTCCCCATCAGCTGAGGTACTCGGAAGGTACAGCCTTCCCGAACCGCCTACCACATATTCCCCCTTTAAACACGTAACCTTCCCCTCAAAGTTCAGAAACTCAGGCTGAGTTCGTCTGTTTCAGGAGTCAGACTGTCTGGTTTCTCTAACAAACCTGCGGCTTGAAGTTGGTAGAGACATTAAGAACCACTTGAAAGACATTAACACCCATCCCCTCACCCATGGAATTGTTTGTAGATACACGAACACACGTCAGAGCCCACCGCTCTGGGGGGACATTTAAATAGGGAACATTTAAACAGTGAAACAGGTAAAGCTAAAAGCAAGCTGAAGGCTGAGAGAAGAGGTGGAGTGCACTTCAAGTCATCTCTATAAAGAGCAGCTGGAGTACAGAAGCTCAAATTACAAAAGTATTGCTAATCATCTTTAATAAAAAGGAGTGCCGCATCAGGCTGCCTTGGCACAAGCACGGAACTCCACATTCTACTCCTGTTCCTGTAAAATAACCACTTCCAGGGGGAGGCAAAGCTTTTCCCTAGGAGTCTGCACTAGCAAGACAAAACAACCTGGAGCAGCCAGCTGAACGCCGCACCCGTCCCTTCTCATTTAGCCTCCACAACTGGCAGCACCAGTCCTGCTCCAAACAGGAACAAAAACCAGTGAGAACACAGACAAGCTTTTCCACAAAAATCCCTTCTGCTAGACAGCTAGACAGTCAAGGACATCCTTGGGATACTGCAATCATCCTGGACACAGGGTAGGGGGACCTTGCAGCACTGCAACCCCTTGTAGGAAGGAGCTCCTAGCACACCCTCCCCTACCTCAACCCGAAAATAAGATACTCCTTTGGGAAGAGCTCTGCAGGTCTCCTGAGCACTCAGAGCCCAAACCACCCCCAAGCGCCTGGAGAGGATGGTGGAAGAGTTTGCAGACTGGAGAACCCAGCCAAGTGCTTCCATCTCGGAGCCAACACCAAAGCCCAGGGAAACATCACGCCTGAGGCTGCGTCCCAGAGCCGGCGCTGCTCTATCACCCCCAGCCAAGACGAGCAACTCCAGAGCCCAGGTAGGATTTGGTTTCCCCGCCCCACCTGGAAGGATTTGGCAAATTCAACACATTGCCTCTCCAGGCTTCCCTAGAAGCCTCCACACTGCAGCTACAAACTACAGATCCCCTCTGCTTCCAGAGGCACCAGCCCAGCAGCACTGGTGGGGTTCTCCTGGCACCAGATGAGACACCCTGGGGTGTAACCAGTGACCCAACAGTCACTCTCAGCCATTCCATCCTGCTATACCTCACAATCCCAATCCACAGACACACTTTTATCGCAGGATAAACAAGTCAGTGGAGAAGCTGATCCAGCTGACAGGTACTTTAAAAGCCGCCAGAAGTCGAACACCACTTCTTAACACCTGGTAAGACACCCAGTCACTTAGCTGAAAGTTTCTACAGAAGCCACTGGATAAGAACCAAAGGACAATTCAGTTCTCTAAAGCAGGCCCATAGTGCCACAGAGCAAACAATTCTGAGATGGGAGGTTAAGTCACTGGAGGTCAGAAACACAAAACCCAAGCAGCACCATACACAGACACAACAGGATGAACCTCAGGCAGGAGGGCAGTCCTCCACATCCTGACTCAACTAAGAACTTTCCAGGAAAATTAATCCCCAGAACTCTGAGGCTTCAAGGAAGGTACTGAAAGGCTTCAGACCCCTCTTACAACCCAAACAAACACAGGGATTTGAGAAAAGGAGTGCCAAGAAACAGGGAGGAGTTCCCCTCCCTCAGAGTAACAGAGCACCAGCAAGCCTTACCACCATGGCAGAGAGCTTTTGTTTTCCTGCTGTGCATCCAGAAGCTGGGAGGTCTCTGGAGCTCCCATCCCACCAGCCCCAAGCAGAACCTGCTGAGCTGACCTGCAGGAGGGCCCACAGCAGGCACAACCAGCAGCACTCAGTCAGTGCTACAACACACACCTGTGCAGCAAAACACCCCAAACTGTCCAAGGCAAGTGGAAATGAGGAGTCTCCACAGCACCAAGGCAGACACACCTGCAGGAAACCTAGAGATAACGAAATCCCTGGGCTAGGCAGAACCTGCAGCATCACAACAGCACTAGCACAGGATTAGGATAGCCTAATCCTTAGGGAAGTCATTAAACACAGCCTGGCTGCCAGTATGGCCAAGACGTGCATTAGCTCCCGGGGATGCTGTGGAGCTCACCCACCTCAGCTACAATCCAGCCTTTGCTTTTTACATCTTCCATGGAAACTTCACCCAGGCAGCACCATGCTGATGCCCAGAGGGGTTCTTGGAGCTATAGCTACAGCCAAGAGGGCCTTCAATCCCAAGGCAAAATTTCAGATGCTGTTAAAATGGTGCCCAGGTCAACATAACCAAGCTGAGATGGCTCCGGACTTCAATGAAAGGGAGCTCAGAAAATCCTTTTTTGTTGGTATGTTTTGCTTCCCAAGTTGAAGTCAGCTACACCCGTGCAAAACACAACATTGATGTAACTGTTTCCACCAGGCAACACACTCCCACCTCCAGCTCATCCCAAAAAGTGTTAAGCAAGGCTGCACCAGGTCTCCCACCATCAGCAAGGCTAACGTCACGCAGCTGTCCTGGGGTGTAGTGATTTAATGAGACATCTTGAACACACCTGCTTTGAATTAAGACTGGTCTTAATCCACAGGGGAGCACTCATTTCAGAACAACACCAGTTTTGCCAAAATCCTTTTTTTTTAAAGGCATTTCACCAGCAAGGCACCTATTTTTTGGTATATTTTTTTTAAGCCATCACTCACAAGCAGCTTTGTACATGAGCAATACCCACAGCTGCCTATTGCAGAAGGCTGTCAAAGCTGAGTAAGGTTTTAATTGGTTTAGGGAGACTGTTCCAGTTGAGACAAACTGCAGCAAAGTAAGGGGGTCCTGGAGCACTTCCCTGAGCCCAGCTCCCACCCTGTGCACAGCTGTACCTGAAGTCCCTCATCAGCACTTCAGGGGCCAGCACACCTTGTTAGCCCGTAACACAGGCACCAGTAATGAGCGTTAATTGGCTTCAGCTGGAGAACAGCTAAGGGTAAAAAAAACAACCTATTTTTCAGCAGACTTGTCTCACTCAATCACCTTTGTCCATACTCAGTTACAAACTGAGTCTCCTGTGTCACCCCTTGTCCCAGCCAGACACCACATGAAGCTTTCAGCACACGGTTTACAAATAAAACACCACTTTTGGTCACCTTATGCACTAAAAAAAAGGCAGTTTAGAACAGGGCAAAAATACCACTTGCACAAGTACAAGCACCCACTCTAGCCAAAAATATACCCCACCATGCACACCTGAGCTCAGCGCCTCCAGCCCAGCTTCATCCCCCTAAACCTAAAAGGTTGCTAGGCTAGGATCCGGTTTCCTCCGGCGTTTCCCTGAAGGCAGGGTCAGTTGGTGTGCTCCCTGAGCTCCATCAGACCCCCTGTTCCCCGGGGTACCTCAGCAGCAGGACACCCACGAGGCCACTCCAACGGGAAGGGGGAGCCCATAGCAGCACTCCCACAGGAAGCGGGGGAATTCCATCCAGGGCTGTCCTGAGGGCTCGGCGTCCCCGTCCCCTCTTCACGCAAGTGAAACGGGCGGGAACGCCACCCCCGGCAGCTCCACCGCGTGGAACCACGTGGCGGGGCGGCCTCGCGAGGCGGCACGTGCTCGCACTTACCGGCGGGAAGGCCATGGGCAGCACTACGGGCGGGCGGTCCCAGAACGCAGCACAGAAGAACCGAAAAGGTAAGGAAGACACCGAGAGCGGCGCAGCCCCTCGCCCGGCCCGCGGCTTTTATGGGCCGGGCCGGGCCGGCCCGAGGCGGGGGCGGGGAGTGAGGGCGTGGAGGGAGGGGCGGGGGTGCCGCTGAGGGGTGGGGTTGCTGCGCATGCGCGCAGCACGCGCTGGCCGCGTGGTGGCTGCCGGCCGCCATCGGGCGGTTCCCGCCACAGCCCCGGCGAGCTCCCCCGCCCCGGCCGCCGTGAGGGGACGGGGCACCCGCGGGTTACCGTGGGGTCATGCGAGGCATTCACGCAGCCCCTCTGAGGGATGGGGCGGCGGCGGCGGCACTGTGCTGTCTGGCTTCAGCCACCCTCCCAGGGACACCTCAGTGCTGGCAGCTGCCACATGCAGGATGTGACACTTGCTGTGCCCCGCGGTGAGGGGAATGGGATCCCCTAGGGTTAAATTGAGGACCCCAAGGGCAGGCTTAGTGTTATCATTTCTTCACCCATGGACTGTGGTACTCACTCAGCCCCCTCAGAGGGGATGGAACCCTGAGAGGGTTCCATCTGAGGTTAAATCTGAGTGGAATGGGGTGGTGGTGGCACTGTGGTGCCCAGCTGTAGCCCCTCGGGGACACCTCAGTAACAGAAACTCCACTCAAGGGCTGTGGGGCTCACTGAACACCCCATGAGGGAATGAGACTCCTGAGGGGTTAAGTCAGCCCCTCTAAGGGAAGTGGGATGGTGGTGGCACTGCCCAGCTGGAGCCCTTGTGGGCATCTCAGCACTGGCCACGCTCCATGTTCCTCTGAGGGGAGCGAGACCCCAAGGGCCAATGACAGGAGTTAAGGGCTTAAATCAGCCCCTCTGAGGTGAGTGGGACCCCAGGGGACAATGACAGGAGTTAAGGGCTTAAATCAGCCCCTCTGAGGTGAGTGGGACCCCA